>NW_026934582.1:0-6028 GCF_032062105.1 Saccostrea cuccullata | reverse complement strand
AATTGTATTTGTGACAAGGTCATTGTATCGACCATAGGATTTACGAAATGATGATTTTTAACGAGACTGTTGATATTCTTGTTTCATCAACTTGCTTGAAAATAATCTATCTCGTTTTAGAAATTGTTTATACGCAGAGCATACTCTTGTGTATCGAATTAGCTGAGATATATACGCTGCGTATGCAGGTGATGAAGGTATATTGCTGCATAATTAAGGGAAGTTGACGATAGGAAAGTTAAAGTCATCCCGTTTATCATATAGCTTGATTTTTAAAATTTTAATTAAATTTTATAACATTTTTTAATTAAAATATCCAAGTATGTGTCATACTCTAGGGTTTTTTTTATGTCAAACTCATCAGGATATATCGTATCGACGTGGAATGGATTATATATTGTTTATATTGTTTAATGTCCCTCTCGAAAATTTTTTCCACTCTTATGGAGACACCACCAAAATGCCAAAGGGAGAGCTGCAAACTTTTTCCTATACTCGGAACTCAGGGCCATTGAGAAGGGAGGGATCTTTTTCATGCCAGCAGCTAATGCGTCACGGGACCTCGGTTTATACGGTCTCATCCGAACGACCGGTCTCCACGTCCCACAGTGGGATTCTAGCCCGCGACGTAAGGATCAACTCCTTACTTTGCGACTCTAGAGCAGAGGCTCTAACCACTGCGCCACGCGGGTGACTCGTAGGAATGGAAATGACCATTGTTAATTCACAATACGTCGTCGATATATCTAAATGTCGAGTTGAAGGCCACAACAAGTGTTTTCTTTTTACGCATAAGATTTTGCACAAATTCTGCTTCAATAAATATAAAATTCGGTCTGCTAAAAAAAGACACAATTGGTACCCATGGGAATTTCAATAGATTGTTAAAACCTTTTCCCCCAAAAAATCACATAAATATTGTCAGTAGGTAACTCATGCATCTCTTTGATGTCAAATTCAATTTCTGTGAGTGCAGTCAATGTCTTTTAACAACAAAATTTTTTGCAAATGACCAATGCTCAGGTAAGTAAATTTGCAAAGTTCCATTTTTATTGAAAAAGCAGTTGTCAATGATATCAAAAACCTGGGCTTCAATTTTTTTGGGGAATGGTTGTGTATAAATTTATAAGTCGTAAGTTTTTAAGCTGTTGATTTTTTTAAAATCTTGTGATTTAAATTTTAAAAGTTCTTTGGAATTTTTATATCCACATCTGATTCACACCACTTCTTGAATATATTGTTGCACAGTACTCTTGAAGTTTTTCCTTCACTACTGTCAATATCTGAGTGAGGAGTAACGAAAGAAGCTTAAGCTTGGTTCAGCATTGTATCTTTGTTTGTAAGGATTTTTATGAAGTTTTGGAATCCAATATATATATATATATAAATAAAAAACTTTAACACCTTTTCGAAATATTTCAACCGTGTTACCGGCCTTCATAAGTGTGTTTATTTAAATGCATAGCAACTCAACAGTATTATGACGTCACAAAGGAAAATAGAAATTGAGAGGCAACGTCATTCAATAAAATTGCGCCAAAAACATCTGAAAATATTGTGAGAGCAAAAAGTGTACTTGTGTATCAAAATTTTTATCATACAGAATAAAATATTATATATGGCCTTGTAATATACGTCAGTTACGATTTTCCCTTCTTTTTTCATGACCATAACATCTAAAAATGGTAACTTGTTTTCGTCACTCTCCATTGTAAATTTTAAGTTGGGGTTCATGCTGTTTTAAAAAATTGAAACTTTGTAATTCATCGGTAGATTTGGTCCAGATTATAAAGCAATCATCCAAATATCGTTTCCAGGAGTTTTTAAAAAAAATGTTTGCACTAACACCAAATTTTTCTTCCACGGTTTTGTATAATTTTTCCTCAAGGTATCCCAACGTAAGTGTGGCTATGTGGGTAACCCTTGTTCCCCTAGCTGTTCCAAGTTTTTTTCTGTAGGTTGTTCCATCGAAGTTCATAAAGTTATTTTCCAATATGAATTTTAAACTTTCTAGGATAAACGTTTTTGAAAAACGAAGTTGTAGTAATTCTGGGAATTCATCAATCCAATGTTCAATTGCTTCTAGTCCTAGTTCATGTGGGATGTTGGAATATAAGCTGGTCACGTCAAATGATATGAGCGTTGATATTTTAAATGTCAGACTTGATGAGTTACGGGAATTATTAAAACAAAGGCATTATCCAACCTTACTAATTGAAAAAGGAATAGACAACGCCAAACTACATGACAGAAACAGCCTACTTCAAAATACAAAAAAAACCCGTAAAAAATCCCATTCCCTACGTATCTACACACAATCCAAAAAATCAAGAATTTTTCCAAGTCATCAAAACCAACATGCCAGTTTTAGAGAATGATCCAAGGATGAAAGACGTATTCAGTGAATTTCAGTTGATCAAAAGTAAAAGACAGAGCCCCCTCCTTAAAGAAGTTTTTAAAACCAGCCAAATTTAACAATACAGAGGAAACAGCCCGGGGTTTTAAAAAAAGCCCTCATCCAAGGAAAGTGGAACCTGTCCCTTTTTACAGGAAACCGAACAATTTATTTTTAAAAACGGGGAAAATTTGTTTTTTTTTCCCTGCGAAAGTTAAATTTTTATATATGTCATGACATGTTCAGGATGCGGCGAGCATTATATTTGGGCCCAAAACCCGGGGGCACCCTAAGACCCGCATGACCGTCCATCGTCAACAAATTGGGCAAACTGAATACCAAATGCACTCCGTAAACGGGCATTTGGGAAAATGTGCTTTAAAACATTTTTCCTAATTTTACAGTGTTTCCTATATACAAGTTCTATAACAAGAAATTGAAAAAGGGAAAGTGAAACCAAGGAAAAAACATTTTATTTCATTGTTTAAACCAAAGCTAAACGCCCTGTCATAATAGACAATTTACAATTTTCCCGCATTATTTGTCTAACTGTTAACGTAATAACGTAACATAATGACGTCACAATGAACTGTACTAAAGCGCAACACTTTTGACGTTACATGACGTCACAATATACTTTGAAATGTTTGTATCTATAGCAATATGTCAAACTCCTGATGATACAATTGAAACCGGTAGAGTTTTAATCGGCGTTCTGTTATTTTTTACTATTTAAATACTTGTGTGGATTTTTTATCAAACTTTTGGATTATATATATATATATATATATATATATATATATATATATATATATTTATCCCATGTTTACCCCTTTATCACGTGGATATAGCTCATGTGATTTTCGTATCCCACAGTTGTGACGTCACAATGGGGTTTGCGTTAGAGTGATGAAGTAAAATGAACTGGAGTCCTATATAAAAACAGTGTTTAACATTGATTGTGGTGTATAAAACATGGGATAAAAAGAATCTCACATGATTTGTAGTTAGATATGATTTTTATCCAACTCGCAAAGGATCGGGGATATAATACACACAACTCGTTGGATAAAAATCATATCCAACTACAAATCATGTGATATCCTATATATATATATATATATATATATATATATATATATATATATATAGGGTAGTTCAAATTTATTCTGGTTCTGTGGAATATTAAAAATATTTAAAACTGACATATGGTTTTATGAAGTTTTTCCTTAGAAAGGGAAGTATGAGTATACAAGTTCTTCTAACACAAGTATATAATAAGCACCTTACATACAAGAAGTCCTCTACCTGTTTTGTGTAGGGACCAGTACGTACTGATCATGTTTATCTATCAAATTCTTTTTTTTTTTACTTCTGAGTTATTGAATACAAATTGATAGATGGTCTTCATATTGCCCCTTTTTGATACGCACCTTTGATACTGGGAAAAATGCCTTTTTTTTTTTTTTTTTTCCAATAAATTCCCATCCTTTTCATTGCAGACTTGTCAACCCTATGACGTTCTCAACTTCTTCTAGAAAATAGAAAATCCATATTTGACTTTTATTTGAAACAGCAGACCTTGAGCATATTTTATTTATAAATAATGTCTGATGTTTTTTGTAAAGTGCATAAAGTTCTCGCCCACATTTCATAAACAACAAAAAATTTTAACGTGATGTATCAAGAAATATATATTCTTCTTGATAGCTTCATTGGTAGTTTATTATAATCCCTCTTAAACTACCATGTTCACCTTGAATTTCCTTGAAAATGTTTAAAAATTTTGAAGTAGTGTGAACTAATTCCTTAACATCTTCGTGCATACATTTTAAAAATGCACGGAAGGGCCAAAGCGTTAGTATTCGCAGTTTTACATGTATCAAGAAATGAAATTATTCTTTTCCAAAGGGTTTATTGATAGTCTATAATCCTCTTGATCCTCTAATATTATTCGCACCTTTTATTTTTTTTTCATTTTTTAAAAATATTTATGACAGTTTGCATGATGAAGACAAAACTGAGGCATCTTATAATTCCCTGTACAAATCAAAAATGTTAGATTGAATAAATACTGTGAAAAATAATAGCAGTCGAATCTGATTATAATGTTTTAATGAGTTTTTCTCACCCCCACCCTTGTTTGCACTATTTTTAAATTTAACAACCGAAATTCATAAATATTCCTAAAACATAAAAAATTTTCAATTTTCAATACAACACGCCACATGTATGCTGATATGGAAAAATTTTCAATCCGATCTAATCGTGTATTTCTCCGAAGATGCATAATGAATCCATGCATCTAATCATCAAATCAGTTATTGTCAATAGTATACACTGTAAATTGATTTTTTATTGTTGTTAATTTTTCAGGGTAATATTAAAGACAAATAAACAATGTAACATAAAAGTGATCGAGCAAAATGTGTCGTAAAGATGATCCAGATATCAATATTGCAACGGCTCTCCCTCCTTCCTCAATGGTCATTTTGGCCATGTTTTGTTTTGTTTTGTTTTGTTTGTTTGTTTGTTTGTTTGTTTGTTGCTTTTTTTCTTTTTGTGTGTTTATTTGTCTTGTTTGTCGTCTATTTTTTGTTGTTTTGTTCTAATTTAATTTTTTTTTTTGTTTTCTTTTTATCAACCATTTGTTAAAAATTGATTAAAGGCATAAGAAGCTGAATGCACAAGACACACAAACAGATTTGTTATTTTAAGCTTCGTCAAGGGGCTACAGCGCCGCTGGAGAGCCAGGTAAAAAATATTTATTAGAAATTCATTTTGATAAATAAGTGATTTATCTGGGGAAAAAAGAAATTCTTTCGAACACTTAAGTTATTTGTTCTGACGAATTAGAAATTCTTTCGGACGAATCAGATTTTTGTTCACACAAATTAGAAATTAGTTTAGACGAATTAGATATTTCTTTGCTCTGCTCCTGTTTTGTATTGTTTATGGACTTTGATATGGAATACTGTTCATTATCTCCATATCCTTTGTAAATTTAACCCTTATGATAATAATAATAATAATAATAATAATAATAATAACTAGACCTTTTTTTGTCGTTAAAAAAAAAAACGGAGGGCTTTTCGATCCATTAAAATCAAGAATCTTAGAGAAAAATCAATGTTACACAGAACAAACTCATATGGTAAAATATCTTAATAGTTCTTTTAAAATCAATATTTATTTGGAAACATAAGGAATCTCCATCTCCTCCAACGGCTACAAAAAGAAACATAACTCTTTTACGATTTTTTTTTAAGTTGTGAAAAGCACTGTTTTTCAAACAACTAAAACTTCTATAAGAGGTCAAAATGACCCTACGGCCCGTAATTTTTGAATTGTCCTTTTTATGCTTAACTCAAAACCGAAATCACTTTGAAGATTGATGGGTAAATAAAAAAGTTAAAGAGAAAAAATTATGTTCTGTTCTGACGCCTTATATCCCTTATATTTTTGTTTTTTTTATTTCCATAACCTAACCACCTGATGACAATACTAGAGTTATATTATTCATGTAAAATATCATAAGAATTGATTGCTTCCCCATTGAGATAATGGAACAAGAGTGATTTTAAATTTAACATAGAAATCTCCATAGGCATCAAAAACTCTAAATCGGAAGTA
>NW_026934581.1:0-5977 GCF_032062105.1 Saccostrea cuccullata | reverse complement strand
TAGTATTTTATAAAAAACGGAATAAAGTTTTTTTTTCAATGAAGATTGGAAGCTTGGTCAACTGTATGTAATAGGAGGTAGACTTATTGAAGACAAGTTTTAGTCAATAAACATTTTTATTGATAAAGTTGATCTCAGGTCATTATGAAAACCTGTGCACAAAATTCCTACTTTTTACAATCCCAAAATCAATAACATTACAGTCAAAACACATGTTCTCTCTCTAAATATTAATCAATCTCCAGTTTCAATGCATGGAAATATTTTATGACAGACATAAATCATGAATATCTGCACAATGAAAATTGCATAAAGAAATTTCTGCTTTTATAAGACCAAGATTTGTTCCTCTGTTGATAATAAAAATTTGAATTTGCATAAATTTCCCATAAATGTGCAACTAAAAATTAAGTTCTGTAAGGGATTCTTTTGAAAAGTTAACAATACTTTTCTTCATTCTTTTCCTGCTTGCAGTTTATGGCAGTACTACAATTTCACAAGGACATACCTTATTGTCATTAACTATAGTATGGGTGGACAAATCAAGCAAACCTTTTTTTTCAAATTATCACCAAAAATTTCGATACTGGTAAAAGTTAAGGTCGTATGATATCCTATTCAGTTAAGGTACCGGTAAACCAATTAAGTGACTATGATAAGAGATTTCTTACAGATGTTGATTAATATTAATTTTTCACCATTTTTACTGATGTCTAACTCCTCAAGGTTGATCAAACTTCCGATCGCCGGAGGAATATTGGTAACCTCATTGTTACTTAGACACAGCTTCCTTATACCATGGCAACAAAATAACTCCTAAAATTAAAATGATGAAAAAAATAATTCAACCAGTTTAAATATGCAGTGATCAACTTCTTTATATATTTCACCAGATTTGGTTTAAGCATTGTTGCAATGTAAGAACAATTTAACATTTATTAAAAAAAAACCACAATGTCAAAAACTAGTTTCTAAAATAATTTCATCTACAGACAAGCCAAGAGTTATTTTCCTTGGCCAAGAATTACATACTTTGGAAATGAGTTACTTACCCTTGGTAAATCCTGAATTTGGTTGTTATCTAAATATAACTCCTCTAACGTCCGTTGCGAAGTTTGAGAATGCTTGCGCGGGACATCGGTTGACGCGTGGCGGTCGTGCTGACTCGTAAATTTATCCTGAATCTTTCATCTCAGACACGGGCATTTCTTAACAAATCCAGCCATTATATATCCTGAAACCAAAAACAAACTAGCTGTATTGTAGATCAGAGTATTTAACGAAGTTTTTTTTAAACATTTTGTATAAGGGGAGACTTAAGCTAGACTTACATGAGTTAGTGATATATTCAATATTATAAACTTATACTGCCATTATAAATTTCATAAATTCGACTCTCACGTAACAAAATGTTGCTAATAAATATAAGAATTTATTTCTATATTGATGACTTAACAGTCACTTGTATTGTAGGTCAATATTATCTCTAAGAGCTATACCCGGTTCCGTAATAATTCTGCTGTGACTTACAATTGTCGTATTGTCAATAAATATTGATTTCATAAGAATCTCAAGTCCATACTCCATCACTAATTAAAAATATTGGTATTCAGGAATAAGTAGATAATTAAGCTCTAGAAACCAATGAAAACCATTATTTACTTTTAACAATTTGGGTACACAAGACACATAAGAAAAACATTGTAAAGCATACAACATCATTCTTTAATAAATCTGATTGGTGCAAACATTCCCGATTACATAAACTTTATTTATATGACATCATATCACACCTGAGATGCCTAAAAGCTGCAGGTGGGGGGGTATAATTCTGACTCTCAATTATATAACCCTCAAATGTTTAAAGATAGAAATGTAGCTTCCACCATCCCACCAATAACAAACAACAACACAATGAGATTTAAATACAGATAAAACACAAATCTCCCTAATCCACCAAGAGAACATGCAGCGTTTTAGTGCATCAATTCAGAATGAACTACAATAATATTCATTCAAAAACCCTCAATATCAGGACTTACTAGATTACTGGGACTGCTAAATGTTCCCATCTCCAAAGCAGAAAAAGTAACCTTTTGTCCTGACTGAATATTTTTTCCCATTTGTCATAACTTATAAATAAAGCAACTGGGCATCACCAAAAAGAGCATCCCCATGCAAAAAGACATATCTATAAGGCAGCAATAGACATCTATCTTGATGCAAATTACATTACTTCCGTTACAAACAAAAGTATAGGCCTAACCTCCCTATAAACATATATACAAAAAATGATGAGTGTTGGAATAAAAAAAATTCAATGTTGCTTGTTCCCAAAACTTTCTCATTTTCCTAATGGTCCCTGTCCTTGAGCCAAATACTAATGTGAGCTTCGTAGACCACAGTATTAAAGTTCACCTGGACATACCTGGTGTGAAGTTCCCCAGCCATTACTGAATCTACGGGCTGTTATCTCCTTTAACTTATAGCAAGTTTAATGATTTCACATTTGTCATACTGGTCATATATCTAACAAATTGATAGTAAACCCTCATATTACATTTGATGTGGAATTATGACAGATGATTGGCACCTAAATGTTAAGCTTATTTATCATTTGAAAAAGTTTAATAAAGTCTGAAATATTTGTGTTTCTTATGACTGGATTAGAGATTCTAGCTCAGGCCATCATTTTAGACCTCTTGTTTCTTACAAACTGGCACTACCTCATCCTGTGTTCCAAATTCGCCCTGTCTATGTTTTTTTTCTCGGAAATTAAGACTGAAATGAGCCTTTTCATCTACCTTCCCCATCAACATATAGTCCAAAATTAGGGTATACAGATCAATAATGATAGGGTTTAAAAGAATATGAAACATCTGAAATCTTTTGGTTCAAAATAATGAAGATAAGATAATTAATTGATTAGATATACCTCAATATAATTGATATATACCAATATCTCATCTAAGAACAGGAACAAACCCAGCTATCTGATTGTGAAAAGAATGTACTACATAACAGCCCAATGCTGTAAAATCAATATGTCTCGGACCCTCAATCTTTGAAAACTGAATTCTAGTTTGCTGTCCCCTCCTGTATATAAATAGCCTTCACCATGTTCACACTCCACCAAGTTTTATTACCCAGAACTAACAGACATAACATTACACCAATTTTAATTTTAAAAAAATCTTCCTTCTCAAGTTACTCATGCAACAATAAAATCTTAAACTGCATAGCTATTATCAGAACCATATGTAATGGACCAAGGCATGATCCAAAATTTTAATTTCACATACTTAAAGACAATATAAAGTCATCAAAGAATTTTCATTCAATTCATTTTATATATATAATATGAAGTCTTGAGATGACTAAAGGTTTCTTGGATTCTAATTTACTTCACTATCCCCATTAGAAGACCCAGTTATGCCCGGCTTGTATCAATTATTCACCATTCAGTTCTTTATTTACCTGTACATGTCCCTGCATAAATATAAGTAACACCTGCAGAAAATGGTCCATCAATAAGCCATAACATTAGAGAACCATAAAGAAAGCATCTTGAATATTTTAATACTGAGCTAGTATTACATTTGAACCCAAATATTCACAAGGTGCTGTTAAATACCCTAACTGAAACCTTTGAACTAAAATCCACCTCATCATGACTCATGTTCAAGTAATATATACATTTTTTTTAATATGTTTTTGGATTTTTTTTTTTTTGCACGTGTGTAAAATAAACAAATACTTTTTTACATATTCTAGATATTCTGAGCACTTAACATGTTTAACGGGAATTTCTCCAACTCTTTGTTGACTTAACTAAGTTAAAGCTAACTCTTAAACATCCAGCTACCTGGATACAAAATCTATGTCCTTAATTTTACCCTAAACAACAAAATAATTATATAAATGACACCTTGAAACCTGTAAACTTCATTAAAATGTTTTCACCTCTTTTACCCAGATAACCCTCAATGACCCGCGTGCTACTTAATGATAACGCAGAGACCCCTCCGGATCCCGAATTCTCCGAGAGCTCGACAATACTAATTTCTATATAGAAAGCAAAGCATGGATGTTTATACAGCACTACACCCAAGTTGACAGAAACAGCAAGTGTCACAAAACATGGTCGTAGAACAGAAATCGTTATCTGACTGTCCCTCCAAAAAACATCCATTCCAAACCTCGCAAAATTCCACCTCGACCCCCACTCACGTTTCATAGTCCTATCAACCCGCAAATAAAAAGGTATGTCAGATACATATATTGGATTGTAGACAATAAAAATGAGCTTCTTTTAGAAGCTAAAGCCATTTTGATTTGGAAGTAAATATTTGAAGTGTGTGAAAATGTTGGAAGAGGATTATGAGATTTAGCTTTTTTGACTTGTGAGGACCGTGTATAAATCGACTATATCTGTAGTGTAGAATCAGTCAGTTGGTGATCTCCTAGAAGTTAAGTTTCGTAGTCCCACCCGCCATGACAGATTACGCAATGAACAGCTCTTCCTAACCCCATACCACATCTGGGGAAATATAACCGTCAGCATTTCCTTCAGTCATGCTTACCTTGTTCAATTTTTCTAGAACATTGTAAAGGGGTAAAGAGTAAATTATTTCTAAAATTGCCTATGTAAGTTCACAATAAAGTACTTATACTGTTTCATGTGGCTCTTGGAAAACTTTTTGGTTAACATCAATAGTAAAATAAAAAGTTCAAAGAGTCAATATATTCCTTGGTTTCTGATTTCCTAGCCCTGTGTGTCTACTGCCCGACTCCAATGATCACCCAAGGTTGACATTCTTCTCTAGTTGTACTAGGCACGGCCAATTCCTACCTCTCATGTCTAATGCGATATCCCACCTAATAGCAAGGCCCTGCCAATTCTCTCTTCATGTCAGCATTGACCAGAGAAGGACAATGTATCATGGGTATTGGTGTGATTAAATTTCTTCCCTCAAAGGAAGAACGGGTATACCCAAAAGGCAATGACACCCCTGCAAAATGTCCCAACTATTTGAACGAATAATCAATCACAGAAATGAGACTGTCATCTTCAAAAAAGGGGTCAACGGCCTTAAATCTGGAATTACATGCAAATTTTAAAAGAAACAACCGGGGGAAAAAAGCTTGAAACAGGGCAGACATATTCCTTTCAGATATTTAGACTCGACAGTGAAGCTGTGAACTCTATACCTGGTCTCCTCTCCGCGTGGTTTATGGCCGATTCATTGTTAAAATCCCCAGAATCAGATTCCAAGCACAGATCATCTGTAATGTAGCAGCATGGGTAATCCTTGAAAATTAAATTCCACAACAAATTTAGGTGTTTAAATCAGACGCCTTATGTAATGTCTATTTATCCAAGTATACAAAATAACAGGAAAACCAATTAACACACTCCTTAACGGCCAGGGAAAAAAATAGATTCAATGAAATTCAGAAATATAAGGTCTTACACAATACAAGTACGGACATATCAATAGAATCACTTTTTTAAAGATTTAATTCACAATGAGACTTTTTCTGTGCACTGTCATATGGCGTGGCGATCACTGCATTAAACTCCGTTGTTTACCCAGTGTATTGTTCACGGTGATTAAATCGTGTTTCCATTGTGTGATATCACTTACAGACAATCTCGTCCACCACATAAAGTCCACTGAAGTGATAATTCCATACAAAATTATTTATTTGTAAAAGCTGTTTACAATCCCTGGACAAGACGTCAATTGGACCATGCTGCTATAAACGTGGATATTTAATGGTAGCTTACCCTTATAGCAGCTGGGTATAGGCAAGCGTTATGACAGAGAACAGACCAACCAACCGTGAAAAACCAAAGAATTTAACCTCAACCAATTCACACATAACTGACATATATGGTCTACAACCCCATAAAGTCTGCCAACAGCAATAGGCTCAGTCCCTAACATAATTCAAATGTTACTCAACAGCAGGC
>NW_026934580.1:0-60654 GCF_032062105.1 Saccostrea cuccullata | reverse complement strand
TATTGAATTCAGCACATTTCAGGAAGTTTTCAAAATTTGACTTTTGGGGGGGAAAAACTTGTCAAAATTTCTAAGTCCCCACTTTTATTTTCTCAAAAAGTTAAAAACCTTAACTTCAATTTACTAGTTGCTTAAAAATTTGCCTTTAATTTGCAATACTTACCTGTCAAAGCCAAAAAAATTGTAATCGAATGTGTAATTACTCGACCGTGACCGTATTTGTTAAAAAGCATGAAGTTAGAGTTCCATATGTTTTTTCGGTCGTATTCTTCATATTTTTTACTTCCATGTGTTCTCCATCTTTAATTGATAACGAAAAACAGAAAAAAGGTTGAATAAAATGCGATTTATGTCCACACAACAATGTGCAAGTGAAGCTCAAATGGCCCTAGCTGGTCTAGTTAACTGAAAGTTCTGTTTCCTTGCACTGTATGACTTTATTTTACTCAAAACCTTTATAATTACTGCCCGAAAAACCTACAAAGCGTACCGAAATTCCTTTTAATCGTTAGAAATCGATCGCTAGATTTTCAACAAACACCACAAAATCATTCTAGAGTTTATCCGGAAAAATCAATGGAACGGGAACCGGGAAAATGCCCTCACCCTCAATGTCAAACTGGAGGAGGCAATATTTGTAAGAAGACATTATGTAAACTTTGTTGACAAGGCACAGACAATTACGATAAGCCCCCTTGTGTCATCCTAATCTCAACCCTAATTAGCATGTACATGCATCAGAAGGATCAACCGGAGAGTGAGACAGCTTTTCCAGCAGCAGAATCTAGCGGAACTCAGAAGACGACCTAGTCTTCACTTTGGAAAAACATTTTTTCAATAAAAGAATTGTAACGTGTATGAATCGGTATTACAAGGGATATATGTACAGTATAATGCTTTTTCTCTTACTCGATCTGAGTTAATGATTAGACTAATAATTGTAAGGCCGCTCTATCTGAGGGAAAATCACAATTTATTTAAACTTTTGTTATCAAGAGACGTGGACTGGGTCTGGCTTTTGCACCGTGTTTCTACACTAGGTTCCTTTTGATAGGAAAGAACTGGTGCCTCAATCTTCTGCAGATTTACTGCACCCAGAACTTACCATCAATTCCCTAGATCACCTGCCACTGGTGCTTATTCTAAGCTTACCCTTTTCTTCTTCTGATGGCTTCCTCTTTATTCTTCCGATTTCAACCGTGACTTTCAGAATGTCTGATTTCCCTAAAGCATCGCTTTATATACCCCTTGGACAGGTCTATTCCAAGGGTAGTAGGTGAATTCCATATTTCATTATCTAAGGTCGACGTCTTCTCCGTTTATTTAAACGCCCCTTAACCATAACAGAATTTTTCTCAAATAGTGTGAACTCTTTGAGGAACGGTTGTCTTGCTGTGAATTCGTTTGAATGGAGAATAATGCAGTATTAAACGTTGTGAATTTTTAAGTCTAGTGTGCCTTAACGTTTCTGCATATTGTGTTAAAGCGCTTCAATAAAATCAAGTGACAAAAATTGTTTTGCTAGTTTATTATCCTGTATACTTATTAAATTATACTGTTAAAATAATTCAATATAAGAGCGGTGTGAAAGCAAAAACTTGTCTGGGGACTTCGAAATTTTGACTAGTATATATGCAATATACCGCATATAGTTCTTTGATAAGACAGAGTTATTCCTCTTTACACATTACCGTAAAACAATAGCAAAACATGGACAATATGGAAGGCGGGGGGTATTATTAAGTGAGCTTATTGCTCACAGTACCTCTAGTTTTTTCGTTGTTATTGACGCCAATTTGCTATTCATGAACTGTAAATGAATAATTTCTTGTTAAGTATTCATGAATTATTAATAACAACATTATATAATATACTCATAATTCTTTATCTTCGTCCAAAATAAAAATAAGTTTTAATATATCCATTCCATATTAACAAGAAGTATAAACGGAATGCTCCACACAACGATACATAACATATTCATAAATTACTTTCATATTATAATAACAATGAAACATGTAAAACACAGAATAAAACAATTACATAGATGTATTTTGCAGAGAAACATTTGCAAGCGATAATTATAAAACATTTTCATAGATTCTTTATACTAGAAGTCTATAGAATAAACTCATGGTCTAGTTTTAGAACATAAGAAAATGTTTCAAAGATTTAACAGTATTTAATAAAATAATTGTGACGAAAAGCAAAATTGTATATACAAAATCTAAAAATGAGACGAGAATTTTTCGTTGCTCATTAAAAGATTAACCTATTTGAGTAAATCATACTCGGATAATGAACTTTGTCGACCTTTCAATATCCAATCGCAGAATATAACAAAAGTAGATACATTTCAAAGATACAATAGTATTTAATGAATAAATGTGATGAAACAAAATTTTTATAAAAATTATAAAAAATGAAAGAAATTTTGCTCATTAAAAAATGACCTATGAGATTAAATCATACTTGGATAATAAACCTTTCAATATCCAATCGCATTATACGAAATATATCTTGTTTAGTGTTAATTTTAATTGTTGATTGCAATGGCGATGGAAGCAAATATTGGCATTGGCTAATCATGGTGTCACAACACAAAGGCGTAAATATTCAAGATTACGAAAGATTTTTTGACCAAGCAGTCACAGGTAGGAGATACAACTGCGGACAAAGGCTGAGACTATGAAAAATTCATTCAGATTCCGATAATTATTTGTACATAAACTATAGAAAGAAATACACAAAAGTTGAGACTATATATAATCTAATTTAAATTTTATTAAATACAATTTGTATATCAATTACCCGCTAGACTAGTTAAACTTCTGTAAACTATTTAGTTTCAGACAGAGTATCGTCTCACATGCTTTTTAATTTCATTCAGCACTATCTTGTACTCAGACGCTGTACTCTCATCATACCTGTACTTGTTATCATTAAACTACTTTACCCATCGGCGTGTTATCTCTAGCACAGACAAACCTTATTTATCCAACACATCAGCATGGTCTTCATCTCCATCTTCATCACTAAACCAATCAAGGACATCATCTTCTTTCAACATATAGCTCAGAATTACACATTGTGTGCATCACCCTGATATTTACGTCTACCCCGGCATTAAAGAATTTTCACCTTCTCTACTTTGTCCTTGACTATCACCATCTCATCAATAAGAAAAAACAGCAGAGGTCTCACATCAGACTCATAGTTAAAGTCATCATACAACTGAACCAACTGATTGACATCCAGTCCTATTTCCAATAAATGTTTCAGAACAATGCACTCACTTTTAAAGATTATGTCATATAAATTTCCAAATTCTTCTATACGCCAAACATGTCGCTGTGCTATCACCACATCATCTTTGCTATTAGAAATCACGCCACCGTGTCTTATGTTAATCAAACAGTTAAAGAAATGTAACTTTAATTTATTCAGCTGAGCTTCTCTTTCTATTTCTAGTAATTGTTTTACAACGTCCACTTTGTTTTCTATTAATGCAACATACAATGATGACATACTCTCTTTATTACAGATTGTGGAGTCTGCACCATACTTGTTCAGAATCAAAACTGCAGGAACAGCAAGCTTTGTGTGATGTAAAATTATTACGTGAAGAGGAGTGTTCATCAGCCCCTGCCTCTATCAGCATCTTCACTAAACTTAAATCTCCACCCAAACATGCTTTTTTCAGTGGTGTATTGTATTTACTTTGTGGATTAACATCAGCCCCCGCCTTTATGAGCTCCTTTATTAAACTCATTTCTCCACCAACGCAAGCTGTTGTCAATGGTGAATCAAACTGAGTTGCTGGATTAACATCAGCTCCCATGTCTATCAGATCCGTCACTAAACTTTTATGTCCACACTCACACGCTGTCACCAGTGGTGTATTGATTTCGCCTCGAAGATTGATATCAGCCCCTGCCTGAATCAGCTCCTTTACTAACCTAATATGTCCACCCTCACATGCTGCTGTTAATGGTGTATTATATTCACCTTGATGATTGATATCAGCTCCCTCCTCTATCAGCTCTTTCACTATATTTATATGTCCTTCCATACATGCTACTGTCAATGGTGTATCATAAACACAATGTTCATAATTAAAATTTGTCAGAAGCCTGGAATTTATGCTTCTATTGAAATATTTCAGTATTTTTCTAACAATTCCTAAGTCGCCACTATAACAGCTCAGTACCAGCAACCGGTATTGTTCAATATTCTGCTTAGCTTCCTCTTCTTCTGTTATAACTGTTGCAAGTGATAAATTAGGGTTTAAAGAATTCGTAAACAGTTCAGACTGTGTTTCTTTGTGAATATCAGTTTGTTCTAAAATAAATTGTAATATCTGATTGTGTCCATAGTAAATCACCCAACTGATGACTCTAACCTTGTATTCTTTCTTTCTCTCGTTGACCAAGACTTCCTGGCCTCGCATATCTCTGTACGTCATGAATCTCTGTCGAGGCCACTTCATCTTTCCTATCCTCCCCTCACTTTCCTTGTCCAAACGTTCTTTTTTACTCACTGCCTTAAACACGTTTTTCTGCACCGACAAAAATAAAGACTATCATTTGCAATAATAGTGTACATTTATGCCGTGTTTGACTGAACTTCTTTTGATTTAAACATATTTCATTTCCATCAGAGACCTTTTTTTTTTTAACAATGAACACTTTATTATGATGACGGATGCTTTATGAAATATACTTCTTTCAAAATATTTTATATACATTTTTGCCATCACATTTTATTACTCTTAAACAGAGTATCGTCTCACATTTTTCTTTACCTCACTCAACATTCTCTCACATTCAGTTACGTCTTTTGTCTCCCACCAGTACTCGCTCTCTCTCAGTTTGTTCATTAGTTGTCGTATTCTTTCCAGAATAGACACACCCTCTCTGTCCAACACAAAATCACTCTCTCTGTATTTCACCCTGATATTGACATCTGCTCCTCCCTCAAGGAGGGTCAAGACCTTTCCTACTTTGTCACTGACCCTCTTCTCATCAATAAGAGTAAACAGCAAAGGTCTTACATCCGACTCATACGTACTTGTAAACCCCTCAAAATTAATGTTATTATACAACTCTATCCGCTGATTTACATCCAGACCTACATCTAGCAGGTGTTTCAGTTCGTCGCATTTATTTTCTCTGATTATTCTATACAAATCACCCAATTCCTCCATACGCCATACTCGTCTCTGTGTAGTCACCACATTACCCTTACAATCAGTCATAACGTTGCTATGTCTTATGTTTACCAAACACTCAAACAAATGTAACTTTAATTTATTTAACTGTCTTTCATCTTCAGCTCGTAATAATTGATTCACAACATCGTTTTTGTGTTTCAATAATGCAATATGCAATGACGACAGACCTTGTTTGTTGCAGATAGAAGAATCTGCACCATATTTGTTGAGAATCTGTATAACAGGAATGAGGTTCTCAGGTTCATCTAAGATTGTTAGATAAAGGGGTGTTCGTCCCAGGTTATCACCTGTATTTATGTTAGCATCCTTCTCCAGTAGTACCTTCACTACACCTATTTGTCCATCCGTACATGCCCTTGCCAATGGCGAATAAAATCTGCCTTGTTGATTGACAACAGCTCCTGCCTTAAGCAGCTCCTTTACAATACTTAAATGTCGATCGTCACAGCAAGCTGTCAGTGGTGGTCCTGAGCGATCCTGTAGATTTACATCAGCCCCTGCCTCTATCAGCATCTTCACTAAACTTAAATCTCCACCCAAACATGCTTTTTTCAGTGGTGTATTGTATTTACCTTGTGGATTAACATCAGCCCCCGCCTTTATGAGCTCCTTTATTAAACTAATTTCTCCACCAACGCAAGCTGTTGTCAATGGTGAATCAAACTGAGTTGCTGGATTAACATCAGCTCCCATTTCTATCAGCTCCGTCACTAAACTTTTATGTCCGCACTCACTCGCTGTCACCAGTGGTGTATTGATTTCGCCTCGAAGATTGATATCAGCGCCTGCCTGAATCAACTCTTTTACTACGCTAATATGTCCACCCTCACATGCTGCTGTTAATGGTGTATTATATTCACCTTGATGATTGATATCAGCTCCCTCCTCTATCAGCTCTTGCACTATATTTATATGTCCTTCCATACAAGCTACTGTCAATGGTGTATCATAAATACAATGTTCATAATTAAAATTTGTCAGTGCCCTCAAATTTATGCTTCTATTGAAATGTTTCAGTATTTTTCTAACAATCTCTAAGTCGCCACTATAACAGCTTAGTACCAGCAAGCGGTATTGTTCAGTATTCTTGTTAGCTTCCCCTTCTTCTGTTATAAGTGATAATTCAGGGTTTAAAGAATTCGTAAACAGTTCAGACTGTGTTTCTTTGTGAAGATCAGTTTGTTCTAAAATAAATTGCAGTATATGATTGTGTCCATAGTAAATCACCCAACTGATGACCCTAATCTTGTATTCTTTCTTTCTCTCGTTGACCAGGACTTCCTGGCCTCGCAGATCTCTGTACGCCATGAATCTCTGTCGAGGCCACTTCATCTTTCCTATCCTCCCCTCACTCTCCTTGTCCAAACGTTCTTTCTTACTCACTACCTTAAACACGTTTTTCTGCACTGACAAAAATAAAAACTTAAGCACCGTGTAAGACTTTGTTTTTAACACCTCAATAAAACCCTTACAAACCTTAGGTTCTTTCAAAATATCATTCATAAAAACGTCATACAGTTCCATATTTTCTACATCTTTGTACAAACGTTCCGTTAACATTGAATACTGATCCTCTCTTAGCCTAATATAGAGATCAAATAACTCCATGTTTTCTCGAGATTTACCATTTAATGCAACATTCCCTTCCTCTTCCTTACACTCCCCACAGACTTCAATATTCTCACTTTCTTGTTTATGTTCACTCTCCAAATTTTGCATTTTATGTTCATTATGTTGTTGGAGTTTTACGTTGTTGGCAATATAACTACTACTCATATATTGTAAAATCAGTTCTGGAAACTGACAACCAAAATGATACGCAAGAACCTCAAACATGGAATCATGAACAAAGGAATACTCAGTACCATACATTTTTGTGTAAGTTCCCTCCATTGCTGATAGTGCATCAACAAATTTATAATTATTCGTTTCACTGCTGACTTTGCATTTCCACAAAACTCTTTTTTTCATTTCTTGAAAGCTTTTAGCAACCTTTTCCTTATTGGTTTCTTCAAGGATGTTCTCCGATATTTTGTTTTCATTCATCATGCATAAAACCAAAGAAACATAATGAATTTTGTTTTGTTTCTTCATTTCTTCAAGTTCATTCAAAATATAAGGAACTGGATTTTCAAAAAATGCAGTCCCGTAAGACTTGAATTTCTTTTCCGATGAAAATAATTTACAAAGATAAGGAAACATTTTAGATGTTGATGATAAATTGGCATCAGAGAACATATTGTAATTTATGTTGTACATTTTTAGTAAATTTATCTTGTCACTGTTGGTTAAAATGTTATCTTTGCTATGCAACAAAATTATATTGTTTTCATTGGTAAAAAATGAACTTGATTCAAATGATTTTCTATACACTGCTTCTCTACATGTCATGAGGGTTTTTGATTTTGGCATTGTGGGCTACTGATTCTATCTTCGTAATTAAACAAAAGGTTTAATTTTACTTCTTGAAGTCCAAAGACACCTACCACATCATCAATAACAAAAACCTGTGGACTATGAGGATCACAATAGTCCTCTCTGTTCTGATGTCTTTGATTGGTACAATCTCGTATCCTTCCTGTTGTAACATCAGGGCAATGTGATGTGCTGTTGTGCCGTTTTTCCAGATCCAGGGGACTCCAATCAACGTCACATGAGAATTTTTCTTCACTTTTTGCAGCATTGCGCAAAGTTGTGTTTCAAAGTATACCATATCCTCTTTTTTTCACTGTATGATATCGTTTTCGTGAAGAGCTACATATAGAAGACCATGTACTATCGTATTTTCAATCGAAATCAATTTTGACAAATAAGAAATACCCGAAATAAATATCAAACATTTTTTTTTCAAAGTCAAAATCTCGTGTGAAAGAAATGAATTATAAAATATAAAGAATATGCTCTACGTTTCAACACTTTCTAAAACAAGGCAAATTATTGATAAGCAATTTGAGGAAACAAGTATATCAACAGTCTCGTTTAAAGTCATCATTTCATAAATTCGATGGTCGATACAATGATTTTGTCATCAAATACAATTTACCATTCAGTCAAATGCTGAATGACGTTTTTCATACTACTTGTTAGTCCATTATTTATACACCGAATTGCCGACAGATTTTTCCGTTATATCTCGATCATAACAAGGAGCACACAGCGGTTGTGAACTGTTGACAGGGAATGCTTACTCCTTTGTGGGACCTGATCCCAGTTTTGATGTTTGGAGGTACGTGTTTGCTATGCTCATATTTTATTTTGTGAACTTTTTAGCTGGACTACTGTTCGCTATCTCCAGATATTTTATTTCTTGTTCTAACTGTTCATAAATATAACAGTGTCAATAATTTACATAGAAAATAATACATACCCTTTTCCATATTACATCATGTATCAGCCAGAGACACTAATATCAGCCAGAGGCCGAAGGCAAGAGTTGATACAGGATGTGATGTGGAAAGGGGTATGTTTTATTATGTTTATTACATACTTAGTGATAAAATACAATATTCATTAGGTTGAAAAGAAAATAAGTAAATAATCATGTACGCAGTTCTTACACGGTCTATTGTCTTATACAGTTTGTGTTTGTTAGTTCTTCTATTTCAGATGTATCCGATCTGTAATTTGAAAATAATCTTTAATTTTTTAAAATAGATTATTCTTACATTCAAAAATTTAAAATTGAGAGAATATGTAACCCCCCCCCCAATCAAAAAAAAAATATTAGTATGATTACAAGTGCTGTTTTTGAGGTTTAATTTACTAGGGGTTTGGCACTGATCCGTATCAGCCCTGTAAATCCATATTAACACTACAGGGCTAATATGACCATTATGAATTCAGGCATATCACTTATGCAAAATCCTGTATTTATCACTAAGTATGTAATAAATAAGAATAATCCAAACCTTTGACATAAAAAGAGCACAATACCAGGTATAACACTTACACATTGTATTTGCTTGTAAAAATTACCTTTAACATTGTATGGAATAGCTTCATTTTTAAACTTTGCTACTTCATCTGAAAAAAAAGATAACACAGGATGAAATTACACCATTCAGTCGACGGAATGGTAACTGAATGCCCACTGAATGGTCACTGAAAGGTCACTAAAAGTACCTTTCCCGTGACTTTTCCGTGATCATTCAATTACCATTCAGTGGACTTGAATGGCACATACATTTCAGTGACCTTTCTGTTAACAATCAGTCGCATCTTTTTATTGAATACTAGTTATCAGCTTATTTTTTAACATTAAATTCTATATCACTTTTTCCTGGTGTAAAAGCATTGAATTTGTCTAATTTCGAGAGTCTGTCACCTTATCAATTACTCTACGACTTCTTCCTGATTAATAATGAATTAAAATCAATAAAGATGTAGAAATCGATGGTACACTTGAATCACCTGTTGTATCGAGAAGCTGCGATGTGTATATATCTTGTTTTGTATATTCTATGTTAATTGCGCGGGTTTTGGGGACAGGCTGATTAATTACACATCTCTATCGGGATTATGACAAATATCAGTGACGGGCACCTGTTCCTGTGTCAAAGATATGAGATCGTTGTAAATTATCTATCTAGAAAAGTAGTAAAATAATTTTAAAACAATTTCATTTAAGAGGCATGTATAATTCATGTAAAATGATTTTAAAACGATGCCTCTCAAAAGCTAAACTATCCCGCGGTTTTGACAAAATTTATAATAGAAAAGGTGCAAAATAATTAATAATCAGGCATAATTGTTCAATAAAACATAATTCCATGAAAAATACATAAGCACGATAGAATGTGTTAGATTGACATAAGAATAATGAATTCTACTAGTAAATTTGAGCTGTAAATATATGTTTCAAAAATAATGTTTTATTTTCTTGTTTATATCGAAGAGCACTTTGACTAAAACCTTAAATTTTTTTTCAGATTGACTGATTGCTTATACATTTAATAGCCTATTTAATTGAATATTTATCACCGATTTAGATATTTACAGAAAGAGAAAATAAGACAAACTTCACGACATTTAATTAAATTTGTATTCGACCATCGGATCAACCGATATTTTTAATCACGAAGCAATTTTTTAAAGTCAAATAAGAAAATTAAAAAATACATTTTGAATTTGTATCATTAAAAAAAAATAAGATTATAATAATTATTTATTTATATTTTTGTATCTATAATCATAGTTAAGAATTTTAATTAGTTCAAACACTTTAAAGACAATTAAACCTCAAATTAATGAATTCATTCAAAATATTGTTAAGGAAAAATATCTTATGATTAACTAGTAAGCTTGTGAAAAAAAGGACCCCGCTAAGTTGATTAAAAACATCACTTAAAGGTGGCGGAAAAGTCACTGAAAGACGACAGAAAGAAGGTCACTGAAAGTCAACGGAAAGGTCGCTGAAAGTTGATGGAAATGTCACTGAAAGTTGACAGGAAAGGGGTTCGCCAACGGCTTATCTCCACCTTGCGCCGCTAGAGGCGCTGGTGTACTATGAGGTATTCTAGATAAAGCCTGGTATCTCATGGATTCGTGGTACCAGAGACGTATATGGAGGCTTACCGATTCGTAATCAAATAAAATCGATTAACAAAACTTTGAGCTTAATTTTATTGTGATTTAATGATCGTAAGATCTTAATCTGTTTCTTTAGTAAAAATTTGGTGTGATTTCATCACTTATCTGTGTCAAAATTCACCTTAAAATGTGTAGTGTTACACCACTGTAGAAAAATCAAGCGTCTCATTGATTCGTCATACGTCGTCAAAAGCTGAGTTATTGGTATAGTATATTTGGGGCACAATTACTAATAAAAAAGATAACAATTTTATTCCATAAATTATTTAGTTGATTGCAAATACCTTTATATAATTTTTCCCTTGAATTTATTCCTGTTTTCACTTAATGCACATGTCTACAGTCTACGCATCATTATTGTTGGCAATTGTCAGTTAAATATTTCAATGAAAACAAAGTTAAAATTGGACTCAAACCATCATTTGATTTTAATTCCTGACAGAATAATACAGAAGGAGACGGATTATTGTATATTAAATAAAAACTTGTTTTTGGCTGCTGGTTATAAAAAAAAGAAACACACTGTTTTTAACACTAGTGTATACGTTTTTCTTCATGGGGTGTAATAATTATAATAAGCCATTATTAGAAATCATTGTGTCCCGTGTAGAAGAACCAGGTAGTTTAATGTTTGTATAATTTGTGTATTAATTAACGATTTACTTGTTTTGATCCTTATTGATAATCAATTAAAAGTAGTTCCCCCAATACCAATGGTTGTATATCTGCTCACTATATAGCTCTCCAGATACCTTGCTTAATGGCAGTGATAACACTGAAATATTCTCATAAACACTGATAAAACGATGTTCAAAATTTAGGCAAGACTGTATTTTTAATTCTTTGAAATTTTACGCGTTTAAATTTTACGGATTTATAAAACTCGTTAAAAAATAAGTAAAAATTAGCTGCACGTAAAAAAATAACCGTTATACGGTATTACTTTCTATAATGCTCTTTGTTTCATATAGAATTTGTGCATATTTCACTGTTTTGATAAAAGAGAATAAAATATATTCCTATTTCATTAACAACTGTACAGATTACATGATACAAAAACATTACAATGGTCCACAAACATTTGAAACATGACTTCCATTGTCCATCAATATTTAAAACATGAACATAGTATCACTGTGCAATTCTTAGACAGAAGCCAAACAGTCCCGATTACAGGAAAGCTCAAAAAGTGTTCATCAGTGCAATTTGATGTTCAGAATAAAAAATGTCTCTAGACCAAAAGCTGGTCGAACGGTTTTTGGAGCTTCAGATTTCTCCCAACATGAATAAGTCTACTTTGAACTTCTGTTTTGGGTTTTCTCTTGTATTTACCGTCCTCTCTACAATGTATGTTTGTACATTTAAGATATTAAATAATCATTGTCATTGTCATTTCAGCACAATTATCAATCAAGCGGAAATGTCAAATTTTCATGAAGTGTTTGTGACAAATTTAAAAGTGTTAAAGGAAGCAAAACACCCACAAAGTTATTTATCATTTTACTATACTTGGGGTCAGTTACTTAAAAATGTGATTAAGCACATTTGTTAAAATCGATATGTAATTGTAATTGCATGTAATTGACAATATTATCAATACACTTAAAAATATCTAATTACTTTAAATTGTTTTGAAGAATGTCATTAAATACAAACCAATTACTTAAGGTTTATTTAAAAAAGATGAAAAACATATACATAAATAATTTGAAGCAGCAATATTATTAAATTTAATTTTTCCGATTGCCCTGGGCAGTGTGTTATGCTGCATAATATTACCAAGCATTTAATTATTTGAAAAACACTTTTTAAAAATATTTTTCTAGAAAAATAAAGTATTTGAAATGTATTTGAAAAAATACATGACATTGTTTGGAATGTACTCGAATTTAAATACATTCAGTCTCTTGTAATTGAAAGCAAACTACTTTCAATTACTTTAAAGAAATGTATTTCATTCCATTAAATTATAATCACTTATTTCAGTTACCTCATTCCTACCTTAGAAGATTCATTCAGCTTAGTCTCAACGGCTATGCTGATATGTTCTAATATAATGCTATGTCAAGTTGCCCTCTTTGACTAATCGGAGCTTACACTACCTAAGGATTTTATATAAATAATGATGTCGTAAAAGATGCCATCAAATTTTAGCCAGTTTAATTCTTTCCTTCGGTAAAATGCATAGCTCTTCAACTGAACAAATTTGAATCCTCTTTACTCACCAAGGCTTCTTGAACAGCGGAATGAATGAAATGGAGATGAAATGACCATGAATATGAAATACCTAATATGGACCATGTCGATATCTTATCTTTTGCAGTCTTCACGTAGTGCATCGCCTTATAGGGTTGATTAATATATACAGTGTATATGTTTTTACTGCTAAAGTGATATATATGTTTTTTTAGTGATCGTTTTTTTCTCGTATCTTCTCACAGCAGTACCTCTTAAAGATTTTACAGAAAAGACATATAAACTTGACATATTTATGTAGGAGCAGTAGGTGTATATCCAATTAATAGTTTTCTCTCAACAGTGTATTTATGAACCTTTTAATTCTTTTTCTTTTTTAACAGAAATGTATAAAGAACAAAGATAAACATTTTTCCCTAATAGTTCCAGAAGATATTAATTCACCTCAAATTAGTTTACATGTATACTACCTGTAGTATACTGAAAAAAGTCAGCATACTAGCATAATATAATAAAATTTATTTGATTGCATGACTTAAAATTACGAAAACTGGCCAAATGAGAATATTAGGTACTATGCACTAAACTCGGTGTTCAAAATTACTCATATAGTGGAAATTCTAAAAATTAAAAAAATCGGGCAATGTAGCCAGGATGCGTCAAGATCTTCTCGCAAACAATCACATTCAACCAAGCGTTTGGTCTCACCCTCTAATGGGCTCCATCTTAGGGCACCTATTAGGGCAATTCCAAGTGAACATCTGATACATTTAGCATCTGATTAGATGAAATGGTTTGAAATTAACAACTGCTAATAAACAGCATCACGGTCTTTTTCAACTCAGGGCTGCCAGTGTTGTCAAAGGGTTTTCCGTCTTTTAATAATATAAATTTCCATGTTTGGGTACCACAAATTGATGGATAACGACCAAACATCACACACAGTGCCGAATGAACTCCATGCAAAGGAGAATCAAGGCTTATTCATTGAAGTAATCCTTATATAACTTGTATTATAACGGTATTCAGAGTCATGTGTGTCCAACTGGTGCAACGCGGCCGAGCTTGGGAGTGTGGTGATTTGTCTTGTATCACCGAGGTTGAGTTAACCATTTGGGTTTCAATTGGAGCATTTCAGTACTGCTGCGTGGTATGCCACCTCTCTCTCCATCAGCCTAAAACACGCTTACGTCATGCTAACACACCTTAACGCGCTGTCACCGAGAGAGGTATCCTGAGATTCTGTAACACGGCTTGTGTTACCTCGAGTTCACAGTACATAGGCACGCTGACGCTCTGAACACACAACAGTGTTTACGCTTTATGAAATCATAGACGTTTTATACGAAACTTTGAAATTGAAAACATACTGTTCCTTATCCCAACTACTGGGTATAAACAAATGACATCGGGCCATTATGACATTTTGCCACACATAACAGAAGCCCATATGTAAAAAGGGAAACTTTAAGTTTGTATTTGAAATGTGTAACTTTTGTATATTCAAATATGGTATATTTAACAACCATAAATTTGTGAAAGGAAATTACTGCTGGAGTCAATTGAAGCACTGAGCATTAACTTCTTCACCAACTCTATGTTATTGAGATAGTAAATGATTTACATGTACAGAAGAAAACAAGGGCCCCAATGGAACCTTAAACATGTAGCTGCTGTTGTTTTGCTCTTGGTGAGTTTTATGACTTCCTAGGGGATGTCCAAAATCTTAAGACTTTTCATAAACTTTTAAAGAACTGTGTACCTTTCTTTTTTGTGTGAATACATATGTTTACAAGTTTTAGGGAATTTCAAAAAGATTTTCAATATAATGTTTGGATGATGATGATACCATTAAATTTTTTTTAAGTTGCATGATCTACAGATGAATTCATAAATTTACAGTTTGTTGAGTTGTTTTGGGAAAGATTTCTTGAAGTTTATTTTTTTTTCGAATTACATGTAATTGGTATCAACTTTCATAATATTGAAATGCATATATATTTGATAAACTATTTAATTTGCTAGCAATTCATGCCTTGTACTCGGTGTCAGAGGGAAATAAGATTATTATTTTTCAAGATATATGTTAAATCTTGGACCTGCCATTCACCGAATATTGGATAGATGCGGTAGTAAAATCTTTGTCGGGAAATAATAATCTTGATGAATTTGAAGATATTCAGGTTAAAGAAATTCTTAATATTGTCAATTTGATTTTGCAACATGTCGATATGGCGTGAATGTACTTTGTGTTTACTTTGCAAAAGAATTTTGACAAAACGGGTTTTAAAGTCAAGACTTGTGGCCTTTTTGTAGATTTAGAGAATAATTATTTGGCTACTAGCCAGATGGTATTATTGGAGAAATTGCGATTATTGAAATCAAATGGTTTAATTTGCTTATTTCTATACTGATGATGGTGTATTGCACTTGAAACAGAGTCATAATTATTACATGCAGGTGCAAGATCCATCAAATTTTTTTGTAGTTAATGTTCAGAAAATATCCCCTAGAGTTGTTTTATAAAAACACTACAGAAAATTTCTTGTAAAAATTGTAAATTGGTGTCATTATCAATCTGAGTTGAAGTTATTGTAGATGAAAACGATGTGATACTGGAAAAGCCTGATTGCAGTTTGAAAATATTTTAATTGATTATCACAGTGTTTTAATGGATAACGTTTTTGTTATTGACATATTGTTTTTATATCATAACAAAAAACAATTTTTCAATATTCATCATGGAATAAGTTACATGTAGTATTTCTCAAAATGTTTAATTTAAAAATATGGTAGTTTAGTTCAGAAAACAAAAGAATATAATATTAAGATGTAATAAATGATGTATCCACCATTATTTGGAATCTTAGTTCTTTATTATGAATATTTGTCGAAAAAATGATCGAGAGTTGGAAACAAAAGCATATGATTAAAAAAGTCCAGAACACTGCTTTTTCCTTTTAGTTGGTGTTTTTCTAGTTACAAGATCATCTTGAAAGAGCAAGTGTCTCAATAGGCCCCTTAAAATGAACACATTACACTATATATGCTATTCTTTTTATTTTGCTGATCTCCATCATAAAGATCACGTTTTCCCGCCATTTTTTCTGATGCCCAAAATACAAAATCTTGATAAGGTCTACTGAAAAACAAATAAAAAAAATAATTCTGGAGCCTTACACAAGCTCTTTCTTATATCAAAAGATCTTGAAAGTGGAATATCCTCTCCACATGAATACGCGATCTGAGGCAACATCTTCGGTTAATTATGACAAAAATCAGGACAAAGACATATGGCTAACGTCCACATTGTTGGTGTGTTTACTTTGAATGACATACCAAATGAGAAGCAAACAAAGTTCCTGGATATCTTGATGCATTTTGTCAGCATAGTTTTTCTTGAAAGAGCGCACAACTTTGGTAAGTGTCCCAAAAATGTTCCTTTATTGACAATTTATTATCCTTAATTTATTATGTATGTATATTTTTTGATTTGTACAGCTATATATGCGACCTTTATTGATCATTTTCATTTTGATCAAAATGCCGTTATTTTAGAAATATTACATCATAAAGATCACGTTTTCCGCCATTTTTGCATATTTTGTATAAAACTGCTTATTTTCAAGCAGTTTTTCTTCCAGCAAATATAGAGCGCAGCCTAGAATAAGCTTTTTATTTTTAAAAGATGTATCTATCCAATACTGATCAGTGACAGAAAAATTATTTATGTTCTACACTGCGCTCTATGTTTCCCATAAAAAAAACATAAAGAAAAAGGCGTATTTTTGGCTTTTTTTTTTTTTTGTTAGGTTGCAAAAATAGCATTATTTCTCATGTCATTTACAACTACAGCTAGAGATGTGTATATTGGAAATATTTCTAATATAATCTCTTCTTCAAAATAAATATAAGTTAAACATATTTGAATGTCATTCTAAAATGTTGATTTTTGGGGCCCAAATTGGCTCTTATCATATATACTGAATATATAGTAAAAAGTCAGAACCGTCAATGATTTGTCTGTCACTTGTCAGCACACAGTAAGCATCTGAAATATAACTAACAGTGCCACGTGGTGTGCAACCAATCATGACCTTTAGTGTATTTTTGTTCTTATAATTGGAAAATGTAGCACTTTTGGGCATTTACATTCTGGGGCTTATTTATTGGTACCTAGGTGGCATCAAGAGTATTACTCTAGTTTTGTTAAAATTTGCAAAGAAGTCATGGGCATATGATCTATTACTGATCTAGAGGGCCAAATGTTTTGAAAGTACATAAAGTTGATCCATGTAACAATGATATTTGAAACAGTACTTTCACTAACTTGAAACAAATAACTCAGTTCAATGTCTTCTTTTGCTTGTCTCAGTTTCATGGTCTTTAGGGGAAAGTAGATTTGCTCTTAAGGTTAGAATAGTTGTGACAAGAACTTGAAAAAACATCATGAAATGGTCATAATTCTCAAAACCTGTATAATATTTCACCATTTTATCATTACTCTGCAATTTTTCAATAGATAACCTGTTGTTTTTCCCCAATGTCACATTGAACTGATAGATCTTGCAGCTTAATTTTTTTCATCACTTTTAGGCCTATAACATTCTGAATCACAATCTACACTAACTTCTTGCGTTGATTCCACCACCACTTCATTCACAACACATTCACTACAAGGAACATTTTCATTCACCACACATTCACTACTTAAAACATTTTCACTCTGATCTGTATCACACTTGACTCTTTTACTGTATCTTTGCTCTCTTGTGCTAGGTAACTCATTCTTACACGCAAAGGGAAAGACAGAAGGAACAGCTTCTGGTCTCAGTCTCTTTCTTTACTTACTTATGGTTACTTATGGTATTTTTGTATTTTTAGAACACAGGTCCTGTCAAGGTCCTCTTGGTGGACTCCAAACTTGCTTTGTTACTACTTGGGTGACTACCGGTGTATTCGGTTTTAAAGTCTACTTTGTAATTCTAGAGCACATCCTGGTCCTTCCAGAAGTTGTCTAGTCTATTCTTGAAAGTATTCAGAGTTTTAGCACTTACAACATCCTCTGGTAAGCTATTCATAGACTGACAGTTCTAACACTGAAGCTGAATTTTCTTATATTGAGTCTCGGTCTCTGTACAAACATCTTCATGGAATCCCCCCTCTTCCTTGTAACGTGGTCTCTCCTAACTTGATAAAGTCTGCTGCTAATGGGTCATACTTTCCACTTGTTATTTTGTACACTTGGATCATATCTCCTCGGTGGCGCCTGTACTTCAGCATTGGCGTCGTTTAGTTTCTTCAACCTTTCTTCATAGCTTAATTTTAATCCTGGAATCTGCTTTTTGGTAGCTCTTCTCTATTATTCCTTCAATCATCTCTATGTGTCTTGATTTGAAAGGGAACCAGACCGAACTCGCATAAGTGTTAAATGTGTCCTGACAAGTGTCTTATAAAGAGGAATGAAAGTTTCTTCCTCCAAATGTTGAAAGGTTCACGTTCTTACATCCGAAGAATCAAGTTTGCCTTTTTCACCTTCTCACTTATGTGTCTGTCAAAGCTGAGTTGTTCATCTATGATGACTCCTATGTCTTTTTCCTCTTGTACCTTCTCCAGAGTCGTCCTAACAGCTCATACTCAAAGTCTTGGTCTGCGTCTTTCTTTTCCAATGTGCATGTGTTTACATTTTTCTGGATGGAACTTTAAGAGCCAGGTGTTACTCCATTCTGTTAGTTTCAAGATCTATTGAAGTGTCATTTTATCTTCCCTACCCTTAACTATGTTGAAGATTTTCGTGTCGTGGGCAAATAGATACACAGTAGAGCTCACGATATCAGGGAGATCGTTGATAAATATGACGAACATTATCGGCCCAATTACTGACCCCTGCGGAATGCCGGAAGTTACGCTATGCCATTTAGATGTTGCCCCGTTTATAAATCTGTTGTTTCCTTCCACTTAGGTAGTTCCTTATCCAATCTATAAGTTCTTTCCCTATTCCATATGCTTCCAGTTTCTTAAGCAGTCTGTTATGTGGGACAGTATCAAAGGCCTTCTGATAGTCCATGTATATACAGTCAACATCATGTCCACTGTCCAATGCCTCTGTCCCATTCCTCTAATACCCTTAACAGTTGTAGTGAAGTTGATCTACCACTGATAAAGCCATATTGTTTAGTTGTAAAGAGGTTGTTGTTTACAAAATGCTCTATTATGTGGTCCCTAACTAGTCCTCTCCCATGACTTTACACACCACTGACGTTAAGCTTACTGGTCTGTAGTTTCCTGCTATCGCCTTGTTTCCTTTCTTAAAGATCACGCTAATACGTGCTGTTTTCCATTCTTCTGGAACTTTTCTCTCATCTACTGCCTTTCTAAAGATCCTTTGCTAGGGGGTTCTGCTAATTTAACTCTTAATTCCCTCAATAGCCTTGGATGCATGTTGTCTACATCCTGGTGACTTATCTGGCTTTAACAGGTTTAGTGCTTTGATAATTTCTTCCTCCAATATTCTTAATTCTGTCACTCCTTCTTGATAGGACGTTTGTCCAGTTGGGTCTAGCTTCCTCAGGTTCTTGTGTAAAAACGCTACTAAAAAAGTCTGCAAAATATTTGCTTTCTCTTCCTCCACATCTGTTTTATTGGACTTTAGATTTTTAGTTGGAGCACACAGTTCCCCGATTCCTTGTCTCGTTTTACTTTTTGAGTTGATATACTGCCATATCTTTTGGGTTAGTTTTTGCCTCTTGTGCTATACTTTTCAAATAACTCCTTGCTTTCCTCACAAACTTTGCCACTTTGTTCCTAGTCCTATTGTACTTTTTCCTTATATTTGGATCCTTGGTAGCCAAATATTTTATTGCACGTGCGTTTTTTCTTTCATAGAAGTGACAGTTTCTTTGTCCAAGGGCATTTTCGTTTCTGCTTGGTCTGATGGTGACTACTCGCACATACTTATCTACTATTCCTCAATTCTTTGTCGGAATTGACGCAGGCATCTCATTTTTACTGTGCTCTGTGACTCCAAAATGCTTTCCCAATCTGTTTCGCTAATTTCCTTTTTCATACCAGCAAAGTTAGCTTTCCTATAAGTCCTCCTCTTTTTCCTAGCTTTTCAGTATTGCACTGCAAACATAGTTAAAGCAGATAACACAAGTGGTGAGCTCTTTCCTAATGGGCTTTGGTATTCCACTTCCTCCACAGCATTTTCATCCTTTGTGATCACAAGATCCAAAATGGTTGGAATGTTCATTCCTATTATCCCACCTTGTTGGTTTTGTGACGGTTTGGAACATGAAGTTGTCCTGCAGACAATGTATGAATTTCTGCTCAGCAGAGTTTTCACTTTTTGTACACAGCAAATCCCAGTCTATATTAGGATAGTTGAAATCTCCCATAATGAGATAGTGTTTGCACTTCATTCTTGAGGCTTCAGTTATCAGGTTTCTTAACATTCATTTTTTTCTTCGGTATTGTCTGACGGTGACTCATAGATGAGGCCAACTAGGAAATAATCTGTGCTGTTTATCTTTATTTTACAAAAAGCTGCTCCTCAAAGGATCTGAAAGTTTTGCCTCCTCTGCATAAAGAGAATCATGTATATATAAAAGTAGTCCTCTACCTATGCTGCTTTCAATATTTACATGAAACATCCTGTATTCCTTCGTCAGTCCATCGTATATTCAGCTGGATTAGGTGCACATGTTGCATTTTTTGCCTTCTCTCTGTTATTCCTATTATCAATGGCTTTGTGTCCCTTATCCTGACCTGGAACTCATTAAACTTATTTCTAAATTGGTCTGCATTGGTGTAAAGAACGAGAGTTTGTTTATCACTTTAAAACTATGTACATTATTTACATTCCTCTTTGTATCTTCTACTCTGGATCGCTTACCCTGAGCTTTACCACTTTCCTTGCCCAAGGTCAACTTTCGCACACGGTAATTGTATTCCGAACCATTTTTATTCAGTTCTTTGGCTTTCATATACAGTTTCTTTTCATTTTCCCTCTCTGTGCGTGTCAAATCATTTGCAAGTCTTACTTCACTGAATTCAGTGTTTTCCGCAACTTTCCACCTCGTTTAAAGAACTCCACTTTTTTTTCTGGGGTTCAAGTAACGAGCAATGAGACAGCATTATCTTATCCTTATTAAATTTACCAAGTCTCACTAACTTTATCATGTTTTCATCTGCCTTGTTCACTTCACAAACCTCAGCAATTTCTTTCACCTGATCTCTATCATAGGTACGACGTACTTCCTTGTCTGAGTCACTTTCCTCTATCCCATAGATGATCATGTTACATTCTCTGTTTTTCCTCTCTCATTAATTTCACTCAGTACTGCTGATACTGGCACGGTGTGCTTCCAGATTCACTCGCAGTCTCGTCCTCTGTATCAGCTTGATTTAATTCTGTTGATTTCTGTATTGCCCCAGAAACTATCTCCCTCACTTGTTCTTCACTGCATTTCTTCTCCATCTCGTCCTCCAGATACTTAATTCTACTGTCGGAACCTCTTCATCATGTCTTTACATCTCTCCTCAATTTCTCTGTCCACAATGATATTTTTTTTCACTTTTTCTCGGCATGACAAGCGAACCACATGATATCACTACTGTCCATCAGATCTATTCTTCGACCAACTTGTCCAAGCACTTAATACAAAAGTGGTCCTTGCGCAGCACAGTTAAGGTTACAAAAGAAAACGCCTACTAATTGCTACGGGAAAACTTGACTATGACATCATTCACAATATACGTCATACTACATTCCTTTAAAATACCACAAAATCAGTTTATCTGCTAATTTAACCAGTAAGAAATCATCAAACTGCATAAAAACTTACTACAGCGTGTTGGTTTGTCGTAAGATAAATCCCACATAGCAAGGTATAAACAAGTCACTGATCGCAATACACTTGTCAATATGACGTCATTTCTTACAAATTGACGTAGCTTGTATGCAGTGAGAGACAGATAAAGTAATATTTTATCAACAAAATATGTATTCTCTAATTAAATACAATATTATTTACAGATATTCTATAGGACTATAACAACTTGAATGTAATATATTTTTCACTATTTTATAAATATATTTTCTTTACATTACGTATTGAATTGACACTGCCGTATATTTGTATGCAAGTACATCGCATTGTAATGTAGGGGGGGTGTCAATAAATCGATCTAGTGCAAGGGCATACACTTTATAGATCAAAGTAAGCTTTTACATTTCAACTATAGTACTTTTAAGGTATCAAAAATGTGCTTCGATCCTGATGAAATCTTAACAACAATTTAATAATATCAATAATTCATGCCGCTGACTAGCAAAAAATATAGCATTTGGTCATACAAGTATAATTTTAACAATGATATTGCAGAATTTAGACAGGATTGCAGCACTTTTTAGAAACAACAAGGCGTGTTGAAAATATTTATATACTAAACTTGGAAATTTAACTGGGTTATGCCCTTGCACTAGTGATGTTTATATGTAACATCAATACTTCAGGTCAGTGTGCTAAAATCGCGTGACTGCCGCATCACGTGACTAGTCTAAATATAAAATATAATCGTCCTCGATATGTAATTATTAATCATAATTATAATTATCCGATATAAATAATGTACTAAAAATGATTGCCATCCCGATTACAAATACATTTTTAAATACCAAATTTAGTCGATATTTTCATTGCGCACCTTAACTGTATTGCGTTTCGTCCATTTAAATGCATGAGATGCTGCTCGTTTTCCTTACTCTTGTTGAAGCGCTGGTGTTCTAATCTTGACACAATGTACATTTTATTAAACGTATTTTTGTATAATTACCAAAAGATGAAAAACGCCCTTGTGTCACAGATCCTTGTACGAAATAAGGAACAGATTTTTAAAATATATTTACAATATCTATTACGTTTTTACATCAATGATATGTTCTATATTTTTTGCTTGATATAATAAAAGTGTAAAATAAAAATTCTATATCAATGACTGGTTCCTTGGATCAGTGTGGCGCTGTGGCCCCTAATGGCGGCACTTCCGTCCCGGACATGTGGCGCATTGTACGTACTTGTACTGTGGAGAGCCTGGTGTGGTCCCTCCTGCTGTATATAATCCTTGGATCCCTTCTTCTACTTCTACTTCTTATTTCTAACTACTACAACTAGGATCTATGGAATCTTTTAAATAAAAACATATTGTAATTATCTAAATCATGTACATATACTTCTTATTTCATATACAGTACTAAATATGCATATTTTCCTATACATATTTTACTCATACTTTGTACTCAACATACTCCTTACACTTTAGACATGGCCATTTTACTTTATACGAAGAATACATATTGCAAGTATTCAACTTACTGCTTTACAAACACGTATTACATGTACAATGCTATTGACGCATTGTTATTACTTCGAACATACTACCAGCACAGTAATACTACTTACTTCAATGCTTAAAACCGCCATGTACAAATATATTAATGCTGTGTACCTATGTGTAAAAATAAGATGAAGTGGGCATCTGTTATTGACTCCTGATCTTAAATTAAAATGGCGAGTCGCGATTCGATGACATGTAATACGTATTATGTACATGGTTGAATACTTGCAATATGTACATCCGATAGTTAATTTTAAAATGGTTAGTCCGTTATCGTAATCTTATTGTTGATCTAATTATTACGTTTTTAAATATGTATTCTTAGTTCAAAATTATGCATAGACGATGGTACTGTATATGAACGCGATGTTCAGCATGCTGGTCATAGCCCGTAAACCATGAAAACGAGATACGCCGTACAATATGTTTTTATTGGCGGTTCTGATTCCACTTTCTGACAGCATCGTTTTTATACCCATATGATTAAATAAAGAGAAAACGTAAATTTGAAAGTGAGCTTTTCAGGCGAGCTGGAAGGGGAAAGGTGACCCCGGTGACCCAGGTGTAGATGGACTGGAAAAACGTTTTGAGAAACGGTGCAAACTAAAAGAGCTCAAATTGCATAAAAAGGGTAATTGATATAGCTTTTTATTTTGCAATAAATCTGATCAAGCAAAAAATCTATTTTGCCTACGAAATTTTGATATAAAAAGGATGGCTATTGTAAATATATTTTTAAAAATCTGTTCCTTATTTCAGGGAAAACAAACTGAAAGAACAGGTAGACCTGCTAAATTCATCTTTCTAGGAACAACTCCAGAAAATACGTCCCCTAATAAACTTGCAAATGGATCAAATGACACGGAATAAGAAATGCAGGGTAACAATACTAGCACTCTGACCGTGACATTTAAATGGACGAAACGCAGTACGGTTAAGGTGCAAATGGAAATATCGACTAAATTTTGTATTTAAAAATGTATTCGTAATCGGGATGGCGATTATTTTTAGTACATTATTTATATCGGATAATTGTAATTATGATTAATAATTACATATCGAGGACGATTGTATTTTATATTTAGACTAGTCACGTGATGCGGCAGTCACGCGATTTTAGCACATTGACTTGAAGTATTGATGTTACATATAAATATCACTTGTGCAAGGGCATAACCCAGTTAAATTTCCAAAATGAGTTTCAGGTATAAATATTTTCAACACGCATTGTAGTTTCTAAAAAGTGCTGCGATCCTGTTTAAATTGTGCCAATTTCATTGATAAAATTAAACTTGTATGACAGAATGCTACATTTTTTGCTGGTCAGCGGCATGAAATATTGATATAATTAAATTGTTTAAGACTTCATCAGGATCGAAGCACTTTTCAGATATCTTAATAGTTCTATAGTTGAAATGTAAAAGCTTACTTTGATCTATAAGCGTATGCCCTTGCACTAGATCGATTTACTAGGACCCCCTACATTACCCTCCGATATCTGCATTAAATATACGGCAGTGTCAATTAAATACTTAATGTACAGAAAATATATTAATAAAATAGTGAAAAAGATATTAAATTCAAGTTATTATAGTCCATAGAATATCTGTAAATAATATTTTATTTAATTAGAGAATACATATTTTGTTGAGAAAATATTACTTGATCTGTCTCTCTCCTGTATACAAACTACGTCACGTTGTAAGGACGTAACATATGAAAAAATGTATTTCGATCAGTGACTTGTTTATAACTTGTTATGTGGGATTTAACTAACAACAACAAAACAACACGCTGTAGTAAATTTTTATGTTTGCTTGTAATGATTTTCTACTGGTTAAATTCACCATTGAACTCATTTTGTGGTATTTTAAAGAAATGCTGTATGACGTATATTGTGTATGATGTCATAGTCAAGTTTTTCGTACAAGAATCAGGCTCCGCCTCCTTTTTTTTGTAACCTTAACTGTGCAAGGACCACTTTTGTATTAAGTGCTTGGACAAGTTGGTCGAAGAATAGATCTGATGGACAGTAGTGATATCATGTGGTTCGCTTGTCATGCCGAGAAAAAGTGAAAAAAAATATCATTGTAGAACAGAGATTGAGGAGAGATTGTAAAGACATGATGAAGATGTTCGACAGTAGAATTAGACTGTCTGGAGGACGAGATGGAGAAGAAATGCAGTGAAGAACAAGTGAGGGAGATAGTTTCTGGGGCAATACAGAAATCAACAGAATTAAATCGAGCTATTGGCAAAGACTGCGAGTGAATCTGAAAACACACGTGCCAGTATCAGCAGTACTGAGTGAAATTAATTAGAGGAAAAACAGAGAATGTAACATGATTAATATTATGGGATGAGGAAAATAACTAGACAAGGAAGTACGTCGTACCTATGATAGAGATAAGGTGAAAGAAATTGCTGAGGTTTGTGAAGTGAACGTCGCAGATGAAAGCACAATAAAGTTAATGAGACTTGGTAAATTTAATAAGGATAAGAAACGCCGTCCATTGCTCGTTACTTTCTGGACCCAAAGAAAAAATTAGAAGTATTTAAACAAGGTGGAAGCGGAAGACCCTGAATTCAGTAAAATAATTTCAAATGATTTGGAGCACGCAGAGGGAAAATGAAAAGAAACTGTATATGAAAGCCAGAGAACTGAATAAAAATGGTTCGGGGGAATACAATTACCGTGTGCGCGGTCCACCTTGGGCAAGGAAAGTGGTAAAGCTCAGGGTAAGCGATCCGAGTTTAAGATACAAAGAGGAATGTAAATAATGTACATAGTTTTAAAGTGATAAACAAACTACATTTATTTTACACCAATGCAGACCAATTTAGAAATAAGTTTAATGAGTTCCAGGTCAAGGATAAGGGACACAAAGCCATTGGATGATCGGAATAACAGAAGAGAAGGCAAAAAATGCAACATGTGCACCTAATCCAGCTGAATATACGATGGAGCTGGACAGAGGAATACAGGATGTTCATGTAAATATTGAAAGCAGCATAGGTAGAGGACTACTTTTATATATACATGATTCTCTTTATGCAGAGGAGGCAAAACTTTCAGTATCCTTTGAGGAGCAGCTTTTTGTGAAAATAAAGATAAACAGCACAGATTCCTAGTTCACCTGATTTTTACTGGGTCACCATCAAGACAATTACGAAGAAAAAAATGAATGTTTAAGAAACCTGATAACTGAAGCCTCAAGAATGAAGTGCAAACACTATCTCATTATGGGAGATTTGGACTCTATAATATCAACTCAGATTGCTGCTGTTACGAAACTTGGAAAATTCTGCTGAGCAGAAATTCATAGATTGTCTGCAGGACAACTTCATGTTCCAAACCGTCACCAAACCAACAAGGTGGAGAGGAACGAACATTCCAACCATTTTGGATCTTGTGATCACAAAGGATGAAAATGCTGTGGAGGAAATGGAATATCCAAACCCATAGGAAAGAGCGACCACTGTGTTATCTGCTTTAATTATGTTTGCAGTGCAATGTTGAAAAGCGGACCAAAAAAGAGGAAAACTATCTAGGAAAGCTAACTTTATCATACAAAGGAAATTAGCGAAACAGATTGGGAAAGCATTTTGGAGTCACAGAGCACAGTAAACAGAATTCTGATCAAATTAGACGAAGGATTTGAGGAAATAGAAGATAAGTATGTGCCAGTAGTCACCATCAGGACCAAGCAGAAAAACGAAAATGCCTTTTGGACAAGAAACTGTCACCTTGATTAAAGAAAAAACGCACTGTGCAGAAAATATTTGGCTAAGAAGATACCAAATATAAGGAAAAAGTACAATAGGACTAGGAACAAAGTGGCAAAGTTTGTGAGGAAAGCAAGGAAGTCATTTTGGAAAAAGGTATAGCCAAGAGGCAAAAACTAAGAGAAAAAAATACTGGCAGTATATCAACTCAAAAAGTAAAACGAGACAATCGGGGAACTGTGTGTCGACCCCTAAAAATCTAAACCCCAATAAAACAGATGTGAGGGAGAGAAAGCAAATATTTTTAGCAAGCTTTTTAGCATAGCGTTTACACAAGAACCTGAGGAAGCCAATACCGAACTGGACAAACGTCCTATAGAGAAGGAGTGGACAGATTAAGAATATTCAAGGAAGAAATTATCAAAGCACTAAACCTCTTAAAGCCAGATAAGTCACCAGGACTAGACAACATGCATCCAAGGCTATTGAGGGAGTAAAGTTAAATTCGCAACCCCCTAGCAAGGATCTTTAGAAAGGCAGTAGATGAGAGAAAAGTTCCAGAAGAATGGAAAACAGCACGTATTAGCGCGATCTTAAGAAAGGAAACAAGGCGATAGCAGGAAACTACAGACCAGTAAGCTTAACGTCAGTGGTGTGTAAAGTGGTGGAGAACTAGTTAGGGACCACATAATAGAGCATTTTGTAAACAACAACCTCTTTACAACTAAACAATATGGCTTTATCAGTGGTAGATCAACTTCACTACAACTGTTAAGGGTATTCGAGGAATGGACAGAGGCATTGGACAGTGGACATGATGTTGACTGTATATACATGGACTATCAGAAGGCCTTTGATACTGTTTAGCAAGTAACAGACTGCTTAAGAAACTGGAAGCATATGGAATAGGGAAAGAACTTATAGATTGGATAAGGAACTACCTAGTGGAAGGAAACAACAAGTATCCATAAACGGGGCAACATCTAAATAGCGGTCACGCCCATCATGCAGGGTGAGTGAGTCGACAATAATGTTCGTAAGATCTATCAACGATCTCCCTGATATCGTGAGCTCTACTGTGTATCTATTTGCCGACCGAAAATCTTCAACATAGTTAAGAGGTAAAATAAAATAAACAGCTCAAAGAGATCTTGAGAAACTAACAGAATGGAGTAACACCTGGCTCTTAAAGTTAATACAGAAAAATGTAAACACATGCACATTGAAGCAAGACGGGGGCCAAAGACTTTGAGTATGAGCTGTTAGGAGCGCACTCTGGAGAAGGTACAAGAGAAAAGACAGTAGGATCATCATAGATGAACAACTCAGTTTTGACAGACACATAAGTGAGAAGGTGAAAAAGGCAAACTCTATTTTTGCAATGTAACGCGAACCTTTGGACTCGTTGGACAGAAAACTTGATTCCTCTTTATAAGACACTTGTCAGGACACATTTAGACCTATGCGAGTTCGGTCTGGTTCCCTTTCAAATCAAGCAGTTGAGATAGTGAAGGAGTACAGAGAAGAGCTACCAAGCAGATTCCAGATTGGCAAAATTAAGCTATGAAGAAAGGTTGAAGAAACTAAAACTACCAACGCTGAAGTACAGGCGCCACCGAGGAGATATGATCGAAGTGTACAAAATAACAAGTGGGAAAGTAACCCATTAGCAGCAAGCTTATCAAGTTTAAGGAGAGACCACATTTAAGGGAGGGGGAATTCATGAAGATGTTTGTACAGAGACCGAGACTCAATATAAAATTCAGCTCAGTGTTAGAACTGTCAGTCTATGGAATAGCTTACCAGAGGATGTTGTAAGTGCTAAAACTGGATAAAATAAGCCAACAACTTCTGGAAGGACCAGGATGTGCTCTATAATTACAAAGTAGACTTTAAAACCAGATACACAGGTAGTCACCCAAGTAGTAACAAAGCAAGTTTGGAGTCCAGACAACAAGAAGGACCTTGACAGGACCTGTGTTGGAAAAATACAAAAAATGCCATTAAGTAACCATAAGTAAGTAAAGAAAGAGACTGAGACCAGAAGCTGTTCCTTCTGTCTTTCCCTTTGGCCTAAGAATGAGTTACCTAGCACAAGAGAGCAGAAGGAGTCCAGTAAAAGAGTCAAGTGTGATACAGATCAGAGTGAAAATGTTTTTAGTAGTGAATGTGTGGTGAATGAAAATGTTCCTTGTAGTGAATGTGTTGTGAATGAAGTGGTGGTGGAATCAACGCAAGAAGTTAGTGTAGATTGTGATTCAGAATGTTATAGGCCTAAAAGTGATAAAAAAATTAAGCTGCAGTTGCTCTGAGTTCAATGTGACATTGGGAAAAACAACAGGTTATATCTGAAAAATTGCAGAGTAATGATAAAATGGTGAAATATTATACAGGTTTTGAGAATTATGACCATTTCATGATGTTTTTCAAGTTCTTGGTACCGCAGCACATGATTTGAACCTTAAGAGCAACTTACTTTTGCTAAAGACCAGTTATTTTTAGTTATGATGAAACTGAGACAAGCAAAAGAAGACATTGAACTGAGTTATTTGTTTCAAGTTCATGAAGAGTAATTTTTCAAATATCATTGTTACATGGATCAACTTTATGTACTTTTTCAAAACATTTGGCCCTCTAGATCAGTAATAGATCCATATGCCTATATATGATAAGAGTCAATTTTGGCCCCATAAAAATCAACATGTTAGAATGACATTCAGATATGTTAAATTGATATTTATTTTGTAGAAGAGATAATATTAGAAATATTTCCGATATATTTTTCACATTTAAATGCACTCACTAGCTGTAAATGACATGAGAAATAATGGTATTTTTGCTATTTAACAAAAAAAAAAGCCAAAAATATGCCTATTTCGTGATGTTTTTTTCTTATGAGAAACATAGAGCGCAGTGTAGAACATACACAATTTTTGTCAATAATTAGTATTGGATAGATACATCTTTGGTAAAAATGTTAATCTTGTTCTAGGCTGCGTTCTATATTTTCTGGAAGAAAAACTGCTTGAAAATAAGCAGTTTTATACAAAATATACTTAAATGGCGGGAAAACGTGAACTTTATGATGTCATGTTTCTAAAATAACGGCATTTTGATCAAAATGAAAATGACCAATAAAGGTCGCATATATAGCTGTACTAATTAAAGCTATATAAAAAGTAAAATTAAGATAGCCATTTTCAGGGGCCAATTGAGACACTTACTATATATTGCTCTTTCTAAATGAACATGGAATCAAGTTAAAATAAGATTTAGATAAGATTGTTCAAATTATTGTTACATAATATAATTGAAGATGATTATACATTACTTTTTGTATATACATGTACTTCCTCTTAAGGACGAACGACTTGAAGAATAAAGTCAATCAACAGAAAACAAGGCAATGCGCCTATGATGTTTAAGGAGTTTTCTCTGTCCCAATTTGTATTTTTCAATTATATTCAATTATAATTTTTTCTATTTATTTTAGATTCAATACTGTTTTTTATCTAAAAACACTTATTAAGGAAATCTTGAATTTTCTTCTCCTATTTTTCATTCCTATAGGGATTGTAAACAGATATTTTCCTTATGCGAAGTTAATATTAAAATTCATTATATTAACCAAGTCCGTTTGATCATATGACCACATTTACATTTATAATTAGAATTTAAACAAAGGCTTCATGATCTTATGATCGCATTAAGGAAGTATGCAGCCGTCCTTTTTTACTTTACACTAGTCAAGTCGGGTACATTATAGAAAAGGTTCCCTTAGGTAATAGAACAACTAGCATCTGTTTTCCCCATAATTGAAATTATATGTAAGGTAAGGCGAATTTTACGAACTATACTAGATATATTTGGATTGTCAGTTGGCTTATCATGATTTAAACTTTCTTGTTTTTTATATTCTTATGTATATTAATAAATGCAAAATAACTGAAGATGCCCAGTTGTGTTGGTTTCATTATGGAATTGTACATAGAATTCTTGCAACTGACACATTTCTATATAAAATTGGAATTGCAATAGAAACTTAAAGAAATTTATTTTGGGAATGCACTTATGTAAGTGAAATATGGGATGATGTATAGATATGGATAAAAGAAGAATTTCATTTAGATATCACATTAAACTAATTGATTTTTTACTTGGTAGATTTTACAAATATTTAATACGATAATATGTATATCAAAAAGACATATTTATAGAAAAAGGAGTAAAAAAGAACTAGTATCCCTAATGGGAATTAAATCAGAAATGTTATATTATTATCAATGTGAAAAAATTATTTATACAAAAAATTGTGAATTAAAAATTTTTAATAGAAGATGGGCATAGTTTTCCATAGATAATAATACTGATACTAAAGTCTATTTCGTTGTTACAAAACAATGAATTCTTTACCTTTGTTTATCTGAAGTATTATTAGACATTAACATATGCATATGCATGCAACTGAATGAATGGAATATGAAAGATGTATGTAAAAAAAAAATGAACATTAAGGTATATGTATAAAAAATATTATGTTAAATTAATTTATAGATTCCAAGGCTCCCCACCTTGGCTATAAGGACACACATATATGTACTGGGGTAAAAAAAAATATCTTAAAAAATATTTAAAAAAAAAATAATAAATAAAATAAATGCAAAATTCATTACCACAAACAATAGATTTTTGTCTATACACGATAAGATAAATTATAACTTATTTTTTCCCCAAAAAATTGCCGATTTTTTATCTTATGGGCGAAAACTAAATGGCAGTAAACCATGTTTTCTAACAGGAGGCTATTTGATCATCTTTATTAGTCCCCTACTGATGAAACCGGAGGGGACTATAGGTTTCCTCTGCGTCTGTCCGTTCGTCCGTCTATTTATCTGCCTGTCAGTCTGTCCCACTTGGTTTTCCGCACTCTTTTCTAAACGCTAGCAGATATTGAACTGGTATTTGGTATGTTAGTGTATCTTTATGAGTTACAGACGAAGTTGGAATTTCGTTTTGCTTCATTGATTTTTGAGAGAATTATGGCATTTTGAATTTTTCACATTTGTTTAGCTAAGATTGGGTCCGTGCTGCACTAATTTCCGATGGCCGACATAAATACGAAGCGAGAAAAAGACGTTGAAAAAATGAGTTGAATTTTTAAATAGGATTATTTTACTAGGTTTAAGGCATTCACTACCTAAAAATCGTGCAGTTTTACCTTGGACATAACTTTTGCATATTTTAAAATGACATTCTGAAGAAAAAGGGGAACCCAGTAGGGGACATGTATTGCTTATGCAATACTCTCAGAATGCTTGTTATTAGTCCCCTACTGGTGAAACCAGAGGGGACTTTAGGTTTCCTCTGCGTCTGACCGTTCGTCCGTCCGACTGTCTGTCTGTCTGTCCATCCGTCTGGCTCTCTGTTCCCGTTTGTTTGTCAGTCTGTCCCACTTGGTTTTCCGCACTCTTTTTATAAACGCTTGCAGATATTGAACTGGTATTTGATATGTGAGTGTATCTTTATGAGTTACAGATGAAGTTTGAATTTCGTTTCGCTTCATTGATGTTTGATAGAATTATGGCATTTTGATTTTTTTTACATTCGTTTACCTACGATCGGGTTCATGCTGTGCTAACTTCCAATGGTCGGCATAAATACGAAGCGAGAAAAAGACGTTGAAAAAAATGAATTAAATTTTCGTCTAAAAGTGGATTATTTTATTAGGTTTAAGGCATTCACTACATATGTACCTAAACATCATGCAGTTTTACCTCGGATGACTTTTTCATATTTTAAAATGACATCCTGAAGAAAAAGGGGAACCCGGTAGGGGACATGCATTGCTTATGCAATACTCTCAGAATGAATGCATGTTTTCTTTAGATTACACTTTATTCTTGTTAATTAAAAATTTTTTTCCTCGAATTTGATTTCATAAAAAATGTTGCCATTGTCAATAATGAGGAGAACCATAGGTTTCATCAAAAATAATTAACTTTAAATGTACATTAAATATATTAAATACATTAAATAAGCTTTTTCGTTTTTTTTTGACCAACGTTCGATTTATTGCATGTGTATCAAATACATATATCAACTAAATTATATTTAACTTTGTTATTCGGTTAAAATGTGCTATTTTTTTTCTTTCAACATATATTTTCCAGACTTATAACAATCAACAGCTGATATGTATGGCAGCTGCCATGGATGGGGCCCTGACTTTGCTCCCTCTATAACAATACATAATAATAAGCCCTACAGCACCACGCGGGGTGCTTTATTGTTTAAATACAAAGTCAAACATAATTTTACATCTAATACATTTAAATATAATAATATATGTTTATATAAATATGGAATCAGTTTTGGTGAGAATGTGACAATAAATTATACAACTGTGAAAAAATCATGTTACATTGTATTTTATGTAAGTTTGTAGTGAGAAAAACAGGCAACAGTTAATGGAAGTCTATAAGCATATATAATGTTAGTTTTAAATTTCTGTTGAAGTTGCTCTTCTCATTTCTTAAGAGTTGACAGAATAATTTCATTGCTTTCTTCAATTCATTCAAGAATATTGAAGTAGAAACATTTTTATTTTCATACTTGATGCTGTTCCATATTGACCACATGTATATATAAATCAAGGTGTTAATACTTATTCGAACATTTTTGGGTTCTGCGGCGAATCCCAATAAAACAATACATACATCAACCTTTATTTGATTCACTACATGAATTTTTAACATTACATTTTGTACCACCTCTAAAAGTGGATTGACATGTTTACATTCATTAAATAGATATTTCTGACTCTCAATATTTGATTTACAGAAAAAGCATTTACCGTTTGATAAACCTATTTTGCATCATTTTTCTTCAGTGTATAAGATGTTGTGAAAATATTTCCATTGAAATTCTTGAATCTTTTGTTTTAACCGAACTTCTTAAATTCAGCCCCAAATTCTTTTCCATGTTGTTTTAATTTGTATCAATTTCTTCCATTGTTCTTGAGATTTTTGAGTGATGTTTTTGTTTAATGCTCTTTGTATATCTTTAAGTTTTATTTCTTCAAAATTTACGAACTTGTTTGTTTTTCTTACAAATAAAAAAATTATCACACAACACAAAATGATTATTTATTTCATTATCTATATCAGTATTTCTCCCTTCAAGAATGTCAAGATATGTTTTATGTATGGCGGCTTTTATTTTACTGTTTTCAAAAGTCCAACTACTTTTATCAAGAAGTTTTGAGAATATGCGAGCATTAGTCTTAAAAGTCTAAGTATCGTTATCCCAAATATCTCCAATAGTTTGTAAACCACATTAAAAAAGACTCTATATATAGGCTTTTGCCTCGAAATTGCATATATTTATTTCAGAAAATTTGACATTTCAAACTTTCATCTTTAATTTCTGGTTGAAATTGTGATCTAAATTCACTGTAGGCTAATGGTGCATTTTTATTAAAAAAAAAAAAAAAAAAAAAAAAAAAAAAAAAAAGTGGGGGGGGGGGTAGTTTGCCAAGAGATATATTTATAAGCTCAGAGTAATTGCAAATAAAATATTCCTGTTTTGTATGAATGTCTTTACATTTTAGCCAGACTCTTCCTATAGCATTCCAGTTTTCAAGTACAGAGTGCATTATTTTGTATATTGTTTTAATTTGATTACTTTTAATAAATGTAAATAAATTTATCATGTCTAACCCCCCGACTCCCCGCAGCTTTTCTAAGGCAACAAACATTTCTATCTACTTTGTTTACTTTCTGATCCCATATATAAGACAAGATTAATGTCATTAATTTCTTTACTGTATATATTTGGTATGCCTCTCATTTCAATTTCGTAACCAATAGTAGAAATTACAAGGTTTTTAATTATTAAACTATTGATTTTTTTCCTTTAAATGTCAAATTTCTAGTTTTCCAAACAAGAATGCAATTGGTTATTTTTTTCTATTTTTTCCATCCATATAGATTACTTTGCTTTTTTATTTTAATGTAAGACACATATGACAATAAAATGAGAGTTTTTCTTCTTTTGTTGGTCTAATACAAATTGAATTCGAAATGTGACTTTATTCCTGCAAAAAAATGAATCAGTAAGATTATTTGCATGAATTTTTCTGATTGTTTATGCGAACACTTTCACTGTTTATTTGGGCAATCATTTACCATTAAATGAATAAATAATTATGTTTCATTGTCTATTAGTTTAACAAGATAATAGTGTCTAATAGGATATTTTAATAGGATATTTTACTTGAAAAAAAAAAAGTTAATGGTACCGAGTTTTAAAATAAACGTGACGCCTTTAACTTTTCGGTCGTCAGCTTCCCTTACTTATGCAGCAATATACCATAATCATCTGCATACGGAGTCTATATATCTCAGTTGATTCGATACGTACAGTACCGACCGAACACAACCTAACACCAGAGCGAACCCGGAGCGGACCCCGGGTTCGCTTGGGGTCCGCCTCGGGTTCGCTTTCAGAAATTTTGGGACCGCTCCGGGTGCGCTTTGGGTGCGCTCCGGGTTCGCTCGGCGTTCGCTTCCTGGGACCGCTTTAAGCAGTGATGCGTGAAGCGGACCCCGCTTTAATCTCACCGCCAGTAAGCCCCGCCCCTTGTATATTCCAATACAATAATGGTATTGTGGATCGATCATTGTTGTTTACGCAACAATGCGGACATGTACACTGTTAATGTAAAGAGTGATATAATGTAGAACATTGATAAATTTTCTGAAATTCAACTGTACATTCGACGTAGATTAACATGTACATGAATAATTGATTTATATTGAGAAAACAAAAAAGAAGAGGAAGAAAAGAGTGTTGAATTGATTTTCAGTGTATCGAATGGTATACAACTGTACAAGTGAAACTGACGAAAGAAATCTAAACTAAATACGTTTTAAATTCATGCTTTATATAGCTTAAAAATACATTTGTTATTCCTTACATTTTGCAAAATATTAGCTTAAATGTTTGCTAAAAACGTGAATTATGATATCGCATCTATAAATTACATGTAACCTTTTGTATATCTTTATATATTTAGATTTCATTTACAGTAGTTACACATTAAAAGTTCGTAATAAATATATATATTTACCGGACATTTTCTAAAAAAAAAATTACACCAGTCTGTATATTTAAGTCAGAATTTTGGAGCGAGTATGATTTTTATCAGAATAAAGAAAAAGGCAAATAATAATTGTTCTCCAGACCCGATAAGAATATTAATATAAATACATGTATATGCCCCCTATTTCACACACATTGTCTTTGACAAATTCTAATTATTTAATTATTTTATTTATGATTTCTCAATTTACGTGTTACATTAAATAATTCAAAATTTACATCAAAATTATTGATCTTCTTGATCTTCTTGGGTATGAAAAAAATGCGTGTATATGAAAATCTTCCTTCTGGATGCACAGATTGTCATTCCGCCCTAATGGTATTAACAAACTGAATGACTTCACCAGAATGAACGTGAATTAGACCCAATTCCTGATGATACTTAACAAGATTATTCTTTCAATTTAGTGTAACTCCAGTTAGTTTGCGTTACCAACTCTCGTACAACCCACATAACTATGTATTGCTTACGCCTTTGTTAATTATTTCTTCCCAATAATTAGTCCTAAAACATTTCAAAATTTATAATAGATCATAATATATTTCTCTGATTATTCTTTGTCAAGTATAGTTACGCCATTTTGAGAGAATGAAACAATGTACGATTTACTAAATGTCGTGATTAATTAGCGTAATTAATTCGTTCAATTATCTAAATCGCACTTCACCTGAGAATACCCCGGATTTCTTTCTTTAATAGTATTCATATAAATTTCCAATTCAGCATGTAACTATGTAAATATGTAGTGTTTAGAAGTAGAGCTAGTTTTTTTTTTTATTTCTCTTTTCCTTTGTTCTTATGACTTTTTAACTTTTTTCTTTGTCCTGAGGAAGAGACAGAGCGTCCCGAAAACTGTTGATCATTTTTAGTGCTTTATATTCATCTTCCTGTACATGTATATTTAAAAAAAAAAAAGCTGCAGCAGGCTTATAGAAAAGAATTTGAGTACAGTATTGGGAGGACGACTCATAGAAATTTAAGTAAAAGTCATCAGGCTTTATTATTAAATCAAGTCTAATGAGAGTTTACAGTGTTTTGATCTCTCTCTCTCGATCTCTCTCTCTCTCTCTCTCTCTCTCTCTCTCTCTCTCTCTCTCTCTCTCTCTCTCTCGTCTTGATGTTTCCTGTATCTATTTATATGTAAATATTACGCACGTTAATATTCCTGAACTGTAAGTATCTTGAGATGATGAAATTTTACAATAATTGTCGAAGACCAAATATATTTCTTTTCTCCTCTTTTTGTCATTAAAAAAAGTAATATCAATTGATTTTCATTTTTATGCATTGACTGGTGTATTTACCCAATTTATTTACCAAATTGTCTTTAAATACTGGTATAAAAAACCCTAAATATTCATGTATAATTCTACATGGAAAATTGAAACATATAATCAATTAATTGCTTTAATAAAAAAGAAAACAAATATATAAATATAAAATACAACCCGGAGAATTAAAATAGATAAATATTAAATAATATTTCAATTATCATAATAGATTTACACAGCACATTCACACGTTTTGCTTGTATGTACAGTGTTTGGATTTATATCGAATTCAATCAATACTTTCAATCTTATATCCAATTCGACAGATCAATATGCTAATTTGATTGGTTGATGCGCTGATTGATTAATCGCTAATCCTGATTGACAGCTCTGTAAAAAAAAATACCGAACCTGCGTTCGCTCTCTGGGACCGCTACTGAATTTGGGGTCCGCTCTCTGGGTTCGCTCGGGGTCCACTACGGGTTCGCTTTGGGTCCGCTCCGAGTTCGCTCGGGGTCAGCCCTAGCGGACCCCAAGCGAACCCGGAGCGGACCCAGTGAGCGAACCCGGGGTCCGCTCCTGGTTCGCTTTCTGTTAGGTTGTGTCCGGTCGGTACTGTAAGAGCATGCTCTAGGTATGAAAAATTTCTAAGACGAGGTAAATTATTATTGAGCAAGTTGATGAAGCAAGAATATAAACAGTCTCATTAAAAGTCATCGTTTCGTTAATTCTATAGTCGATGCATTGCCCTTGTCAGGAAATACATGTACACTTTATTATTAAGACAAATGCTGACTGACGTTTTTCATACTTGTTATAAGTTCATTGTTTATACACTGAATTGACGACGGATTTTTGTGGTATTTCCCGATCATGACAAGGAGTACACAGTGGATGTGACCGGTCAGCAGGGGATGCTCACTGCTCAATGGCACTTGATCCCACCTCTGATGTTCTGGAGGTCCGTGTTTGCTCTGCTCCTATTTTGTATTGTTTTACGGACTTTGATATTGAATACTGTTCGTTATTTCCATATCCTTCTTCAATATCATACCATTATTAGTATATTTAAAATTTATAAATTTTAAGGAAAGAAAAGGATCAGTGATCGATAACAAACATTTAACAAATACTTATTTTTGACCTCCCAAGTTGCTAGTAATAGGTCACTTCAAATAATATTATCGCTTATGCTTAGGAACCTACAGAAATGTGTAAGATGTAAACACAATGTGTATTTCATGGTGTCTAAGGTATATTACGTCGTATACAAGTATATATCATAATGGTATATTACTGCACAAATTTATATGAAAACTATTCTTTTTCTGTGGCCTTTGAATCAACATTTGGATACATGTACTAGGTATTATCACAAAACAATATTCATTTTCACTCCTACCTTAATTATGTATGACCTTTTGATCTAAAGAGCGCTCTTTTTTGCATATTTGAAAACATTAATAGAAGATGCCGTTAATGGTTATCTAACATGAAAATGCAAAGCGTAAGGACAGATGAAACAAACAATTTTTTTCTTTGAAAAAGATTTAATATCATGTCACAAGTTTAGAAAAGTGGATAGTTCTTAGAATTTTTTCTCCGAAAAACTGGAAAATGAAATAGACTTGGAAAATATTAGTAATATTTCAATGGAAAAACAAATATAGACAAATCACATTCAGTAAAGGTTTACAGGTGAAAACGCATTTCAGAATATGTTATCTTGGTTCTAAATATGTAATATAAACTTTAGAAAAATATACCAAGCCAGGTGAGTTTGAAGAGGAAGATCAAACTGACAAAAAATTAGCAATATCACATAGGCTGATTTCTACCATTTAGTTTTTATGAGGGCAACATATGATTTGTTGGACCTGAAGGTAAAAGTGTTACCCGAGGTCGCAGGTCAATTGCAACATTTTCACCTTCAGGACCAACAAATATTTTATTGCCCGAATCCCAGTCTATAAATGTATTGTTATACCCTTCAGTGCTCACTTACGATATCATCATACACACTATATTATCATTAATTTAATATGAACAATTATGGCTTAATCAGTAAATATAAAACAATAGATGAAAAGAACAAGATTAATTGATTTTTATTATATCATAAAAATTATTTATTTCAAAACACACTCTTCCCTTCTTCCTATGTCGTAGCAACAACTCTTAACTTCGGCTATTTTCGTGTCGCCAATATTAAACGATGATTAATTACTTGTGACGTTGCGGTCTAACAATTCTTATGTTGACCGGCAAGTCGGTCAATAGGAAAAATTGTTGGACTGATGTAATAAACATTTCTTTTGTTAAACTTTTTATTAGTAATAAATATTTTTAAAACAGTTATTTATAAGAGTATAACAATGAATAAAACAAACTGGATTTAAAAAAAAACATATCCTACAATTCATTTTAGCAGATTCCTTCCACAACCTACACATTGTGCTTTGCAAAAATTTGGGGGGAGGGGGTGTGTATTTGATAAATTAAACGTTATTTTAATTGTTTGTGAAATCTTTGAGACATTGATACAAATATTGTATGAATAGACTCTTCACCTTATCCCACACTGACACTGCTGCGTCACGCTAGGCAGGTCCAACTGACACCGGTTATTACATATGCAGGAAAAAAATTCATTTATTAATTTATTTCATTTATTTTACCTTCCAAATTAATTTCTCAATAAAATTTGTGCTTTTATCAAGGGGGCTGTCAGTTAAATAACTAGACGAAAGCTAATCGTACTATTAGATTTTTTCATAATATCTTTTAGAGAGTTTGACGTCTGAAACAATTATTATGAATTATCCTAGCTATTTGATATACACAACAGTAGGGCAGTGAACATATCTCGATTATAGACACTACTTTGATTATGACTTTTTTTATTAAAACATTCTTGAGTAATCTACCTATCCTCACAGGGTGGTCCGATCAACGGAGGAAAATACAAGATAACAACAACAACAACAACCTAGCTAATAAAAGACAAAATTTAGCAATAAATGCAAACTCAACCACTAAGTCTCTTAGGGGATTTAAAAATTTAAGAAAAAAGGTTAATAGCCAATACCTGGCAGGTGAATTGAGTTTAAATCCGCTTAAAAATCAGTGCATTCCCGCGGTCAACATTTTTTCATATTTAACGAAGAAGCGCGCAAGATCTCTGAAGGTTTTATATTTTCCAAAATCACGGTATGGTTTTATTTACTTTATTATACTCGTATATTTGTAGTTTTATATTAACATCATTGTTTTGGTGTAAATATTCGCTTGAGCTTAGACATATATGATAAATCAGAAACATATTTTTCTTTTTTCTTTTAACACCAATTTAGGAAAAATTTGACATGACGCCAAAGAATTAATATAATTTGTAATATGTCACATTATAGGGATAACGAGCAGTAATCAAGCTTAACACTTCAGTTATATGAATCAAATTCATTTAACATGTTCAAAACATGAAATGCATCAAATCGATGATATATTTCATTTCTATTCATTGCACAGTCTTCATTATTGCAACGGCGTGTGCAATCGATTTTTCATAATGCGCAAACGCGCGTTACTTAATCTGTCTGCACTCACTGTTGCAGTTATGATAATACATCTTTCAAAAAATTTTGATTCATTGTTTAAATTTTAATATTGCAGAAATGGCATCAAATCTAGAAGAATCCATACAGACCATTGAAGACTTTCTGAATTCTTTGGGATTGCAAGAATACACTTCTATTATGGAAAAGGAGGGGGTTGATCTTGATTCTCTGACAGAATTTTCTGAGGAAGATCTGAAAGAGATTGGTATAGTAAAGATAGGCCATAGGAAGAAAATCTTAAAAAACATTAAAAGGATACCGGGGACAGGTTAGTTGTGAATACGATGACATTAATATGGAATCGCTCTCCTTAATGATCAACATCATTATAAAACGTTCAATTTTATTCTCATTCAATCATAAAGTGCGTCCTTTCTACAAGGCTGAAAATATGTTTTTGAATAAAGCGAAAAGCAATTTAAAAATTGGCATGCGATCTAAAATTAGATCATAAATTATTTAATACAACCGTCTCACTTAAAGAAAATGCATTTTTTATGATCACATATTACCCTTTGGTATTATAAAATTCTTTTAAGATAATAAAGTGAACTAAGCACTCTTTAGTTCAATGTTTTTATGAAAGGAAATTTGAAATACGAACTTTGTCATAATATAGTGATTTATTTTCTTTTTTATATTTATGATTTTAGATAAACCATCAAGTTATTGGATATGAACTAACAAATTGTTTCATTTATAGAAAAACTGTGTTTTTTTTTTTTATTAAATACAACCCATTTTATTATCCAATCTCCCGCGTGAGGCAGTGGTTAGAACGTTTGTTCTTGAGTAGCGGATTAGGGAGTTGATCCCTCGCGGGTTCAAATCCCTCTGAGGAACGTGGAGGTTTGTCCTTTGGATAAGATAACGTATATACCGATGCCTCATGTCGCAGTAAGCGCTGGTACGAAAAAATAACATTAACTGCTTAATAGCCGTAAATGCCCAGCAAAGGACAAAATTTGCAACTCTCCACTGGTAATTGCAAGTGGTGGCGTTTCGTTTGAGTGAAAATTGAAAATTCGTGGAAGGGACGTTAAACAACACACAAAGAAACAAATTATTTCCAATGTTAACCCCCCCCCCCCCACCACCAAAAAAAGGTTTCGACAAATAATAGATATTCATACACAGTATAGAGACCTATTCATATCTACCTAAAATATCTATAGAAGTTATATAGGGCTATAATAAACATTCACTATATTCAATAAAGAATTGTCTCTATTAAGAAAATTAACAGTAAATTTGCAACATACATGTAATCACATAGTGTGCATGTTAACATGTGCGATAGCTATAGGCAGTGATTTAATTTTTACTATTGAGCGGTAAAGATAGTATTCCTTAAAGTTTGATTGATGTGGATTTTGAATGAAATATTATTTTTAATGATGAAATGCTACCGACATCTTTAGAAATAAAAAAAAACATAATGTCACAATAGAAACACCAAGTAACACAATCAAGGCAAGATTCCAACAATCAGGCCCCGGGATCATGAAACAGACTTACACTTAATTCAAAATTTCAATTATCTGTAAAATCTTTAAAACTTGTTAAAAGAAACTCATAATTTGCATACAACAGCAGACTGATGATACAAAATCGGAAGGCATTTTCATTTTGAGCTGCTTGACCTCTAAAAAAATCAGCATCTAAGGCATTTTTTCACTTAAGCTTAAGATGCTTCATGATCCTGGGGCCAGGATACATATAAGTTATTCAAACCAAAATACTATTTTATGACCTGTACATGTTTTTCATATCAAAAAGCAATTATTGACTATGTATTAGGCGTGGGCAACATTTATTGATTAAACATTGTCTTTCAAAACCTATATTTGCTGGCCAAGGGTTTGTAATAGGCTTCTCCTCTCATAAAAAGGAGTCATATAGTAATAAAAAAAAGTTTGAATTTTTGTACTCTTGGTGTATCGACATTGCATGACCAATCAGCATTTTTTTTAAATAACGTTTGGGCCATGTTTTGACGTTTTACTCTCGAGAATGAAAAAAAGACAAGTAAACAACGATCATTTGCTATTCTGTGAATAGATATAGTGTCTTTTTATATCTTAAGATACGTGCAAAATATAATTATGAATATGTATTGAAGATGCTGTTGATTACTTAATCTGTGCGTACCTGTTTAAGTTCGACATCACATGACGAAAACAATTACTTCTTTTCCCTGCACAGTTGGCCAATGGTTTATGAACAGAGTAACTTTGCAGGACCCATTAGCTAGCGAAGGTGTGCAAAACCGTAAATGTATTACTAAGAGGAACTGGAATCTCGGCAATAATTATTGTTGCTATAGCAAAGTTTATTAACTTTGCCTAGTTAAACATTTGATTTAAATTGTGGTACTGTGGTATTACTTTACTGAACTAAACTCTTGAGTATTTGTGTAAGCCATTTATCTTGCTGTAAACCACCTGGATCTTTAAAAATAACAATCAGTGTATTCATATTTGAGATCATTTTCTTCCAATTTCTTGAGTACCATGAATAATAAGACATAATTCAAGTAGCATCGATAAATTTAAAGTTATTGATTTTTACCGCTTTAAATTCTTTTATGTTCAACTGCCACTGCAAATTCATTTTGACAGAATAAATAATTTGTGGAACTTTTCGTTCATTAACAATTTCGTGTACTGCTGTAAATCCAACTCACAGTTATTGTACTATCACAGTATTTCAAGAAACCGCCTTCATTCTCCATTCTCGTAACTCTTTACAACTTACTGAACTGTTATGCAACATACACTTAATGTTCACGTCATAGAAATAGGTATTTACCATTTCCCCGCCAGCACCTTATAGCGAGGTACACGTTTCTCTAAAGTTTAGCGTAAATAATATCATGACATTATATTTTGATACAAATATAACTTTTCTTATTTAATGAGAATTTTACAAGTGTAAAATAGAAGGAAATTGGCATTAAATTCAAGATTTAATGATCATTTTAAAGTGCATGAAAATGTTTGATTGCCGGGAAACGGTATATGCGTGATTCTGCGTCAGAAATAGGAAATGCTATATGCGTTAAAATGCGTGACATCGTGGAAGGGGGTTAAACAACAAGGCATTTAGTTATATTGCACTTTGCCACTAAGGTGACTTAAATTATAGAAAATACTTGTAATTAATTATGTCATAATTGATCATGAAATCCATAAAATTATTAATAAACAACTTTATATCTGTATAAAAAAAATTCACAGCAGAACGAAACCGAATTATGAATATGATTAATATGTAAACCGTGATTACAAAATATATATCGTAATTGATTTCATAATATATCAAAGAATCTTGTGGTCTGAAACCAAAAACGACGTAAAACACATTAAAGAGGCTGGGTGGTCGCAGCCATTTTTAGACTATTTCAACCTCCTTTAGAAGAAGAGATCCATAGAAAGATACATGTGTATACAAAAATGGTCAAATTTTAAAACGTATATGTAAACTATGAAATTTTTCTTTGCCAAATGATAGTTGACAGCTAAAGATACCATATATAAAAATTTAAGTTATATCTGGTGGTGAATTTGATGTTAATTTGTTGACCCCCCAGCCTCCTTAAAAGCCACGAAAAGAAGAAAGACAGAATTGGACGTCCTAAAAAACAGGAAAAGGTGGCGGGATGGAGGCGGCTTAAAATAATTTGAAGCTATCCAACACATAGGTACTTTTCACTGAAAAGTGACGCTATTTGGACGACCGGGTCTTTTATTGCTGCTTTAACCAACATCTTATGTTTAGGAACCTGAAAATGTCAGATGTAAAGTATACAAGATTGTGAAATACTACTAAAAACACTCCAATCAAACGTGGTTCAGTATCCGTTGTGAAGTTCTTTGTTCATTATATTTCCTAAAAGAGGCAAATAAAGTGTTTTGTGTAAAGTAGCCTCATTTCATACGTTTTTAATTGTTGAATTCTGAGGTACATGTAAACGGATAAAAGACTTTAATTCATAACAAAATGATTCTTATTTTCATATTGCAGAGTTTAATGTTAATGTCATCGAAAACATTCAACCAAAATCTGAGAAAAGGTAAGATATAATTACTCCTCTATACATAACACGTGTACAATTAAAGGTGTTCTGTATGAATAGCGGTACTGTTTCCCTAGATAACATCAAACGTGTTATGATCAAGGGTAGCATTTATTTTATGTAGTCTAATCCTGCTATGTTTACTTGGACTCTGGTCCAGGTGGTTTTCCATTTAACTTTCCCAAAGTAAAACGAGTTTTAATTAAAAACATTCCATACAAGTCACAAATTGCCTTCATAATAGAATCAATTCGCATTATAAGTTGAAACAAAATTTCTCCACTAAAAAAAATGATATAACGTTAGTCAAAATGATTTATTCATTTTCATGTTACATGTTCCAATTTCTATTTAAAACAAAATCAGTTTGGAAAAAATAATCAAACAAACTTGTCCTTTTTCATACATCAAATCATTAAAAACATAACATCTAAGTGATTAACTTACCGGTACATGTAATGCAATACAAAAATGGATCCTTATAACTTAATAAGAAGACTGAAATGAACTATATTTTCTCACAATTCCCTTAAACGTCACGATATTCTTCCAGTACCATTTTCATCTCATTGCATTTGTTTTATTTTACAGAACACCTGTGTCATCAGCTAAGGCATCAAAAAAAAATGGTAATGATTTAAGGGGAAAGAAACTAGTAGAAGTATTTTAAAAATATATACATATAAATTAATATGCCTAACGTACACTATAAAATTGATTTCAGGAACTACAAAGGAAAAAAATAAGAGGTTTTCTCCTTATCAAAACATCGTCATTAAAGAAGACAATATTTTATAATCCCATTTCTATTTTAAAAGGAATTAACTCTGTAAGCTAGAACAGTAAAGGATATCTGTGATCACTAAATTAGTTTCCCTTTGCATAAAACCTAACTAAAGAACTGCAAAAGCCTTTTTTTAAATATCATTGTGTAAAAAAAAGGTGCAGTAACAGAAATCTATAAAAGCAATAAAAACATTTATTATACCTCTACTGATTTTTCACTATATAAAAGTAAATCGATATATTTTGCTGATTTCCTGAAAATCACCGTGAAAAAACAGATTCCCTGCAAAACAGACTGATTCCCTGCAAAAAAAGTACGTTTTTTAAATGAATTGATACTCAACTATTCGGAACACTTAGCATTTTCTTTAAACTTACGACAAACTTAGAAATATTCCGAATAAACTCATGAATATTCATTAATGAATCGAAATGCATCGCCAGTCAACTGGTCCCATATTAATCAAAAAGAACCAGTTTGCTGGTAGCAAACGACAACAGAAGTGGCGATCTTCAGATTTGCGTAATGTTACTTTCGATTTTACTAGGAAAAAAACTCGGACAATGAACTGATTTATTGATTAAATGGAATTCTATTCATGCCTGTATTCTGTTTTGTTGTTATTTTTTATTTATTTCTGTTGGAATAAAATATTGTTACAGAATACAGTATTGAATATAACTTTTTTCAAATGTCTTGTTTGTATCGGTATAATAAAACAGTAAAAGTATATCATTGAGGGAGTCAGCAAGATTCCAGTTCCCCTCGAGCAAGCCTATTTCCCTCGGCTCAAGCGCCTCGGGAAATAGACTTACTCTCGGGGAACTGGAATCTTGTTGACTCCCTCAATGATATACTTTAACTGTATATAATCATTTTCAGTAAAACATGAGGGGCATGTTGCGAAAACACAAAATCATTGAAATCCAAACTGTAAGAGGCATACGGAAATTGTCTCTTCAAATAGTTTTTTCCCTGCAAAAATAGTTTTTTTTGGTTAACTGTCAGTATGATGTATCGATAAACTATCTTCCTACAGTGCTATATCAAAAAAGTATAATTATAAAACAATTATAAAACAAATCTTCACTGGAATTATTAATGTTCCTATTGTTTAGACAGTTGTCTTAACTGCATTTCCTTTCTTTCGAATTCTAATTTATTTTTGAATTGAAAAACATTGTTTTTTTCTAGATACTGCAATACCAGTGATACATGGAGAAGAGCAGGAAATAAGGATAGCAATGGTGGGTAAAAGTGGATGTGGAATGAGCGCCACGGCCAATTCTATTTTAGGAGAAAAAATATTCTTAACAAAGCCATTGTCTAGTTCTGTTACATACAGCTGTGCACAGGCAAGTCGAGTTCGGCTTAACAAAAAAATTTTAATCGTTGATACCCCTGGCGTCTGGCATACAGGCAGAGAGGATAGAGATATTCAAAATGAATTACAGAAGTGTATAACAATCACATCTCCTGGACCTCACGCATTTATTTTGGTACTTGGACTCGATAGATACACAGAGGAGGAACACAAAGCGGTAAAACACTTCATTGAACATTTTGGGGAAAGCATTTATGAGTATTTCATAGTTATTTTTACTCAAAAAGATGTCCTTGACCGTGAAGGAAGAACCCTTCAAGATGTTATTGAAAATGCACCCGAGAACCTGAAAACATTTATTAACAGATGTCAAAACAGAGTTCTTGCATTCAATAATACTTTGGAAGGAGCTGCACAAGAAATTCAGGTAAAAGAGTTGTTAAAGATTATTAACGAAAATATAGCAAGAAACGGTGGAAAATTCTATACAAATAAAATGTATGAGGAGGCAGAAAAGCTTATAAAAAAACGTCAAAAAGAAATTGAAGAGAATGAAAGAAAAAAATGGGAGGCAGAAAGAGGAAAGATAAAGAAGCACTGCTATCGAAACTGTATTGAAAGCAAAGAGAAAGACATTCAGCGTGTTCAGAAAAAAATAAAAGAACTTGTATGATCATCACAACTTGAAGTGGGTTGCTGATTGACTAAGCGTCTTCCAAAATAAAAATGTAATTCATTAAGTTTGTAAAAACTGGTGTATCAAATTGATGTCTTTTGTTTATGTATTTTTTGAAATTAATAAATTTAGTACAATAAATCATTATCGTTGGCCATGGACTCCCATAGTTTTTTAACATGCACTACAAACCTAATAAAAACGACATTTGGTTTAACAGAGCTGAACTGGGTTTGAGAAAATTAACATAAGTTTTTTAACAATTTTACCGATTGAAATAACGTCCGAGTAACCGATTATCAAATATTCATCGATTTGACATTGAATTAAATACATGTATCTCTTTGTAGAAATATTGGCAATATCTATGTTTTGTTTCGAAACCAGGAGTTCCAACAATCTTTGGACACTCACGTACACTGTAGTTGAAATCAAAAGGATAAATGAGATTTTGATTGACAATACCTTTGTAATTTTAGAGAATAGCTTTTCTAACAAATTATTGAAATTCCGACTGGCACCAATTGCGTCCCGTTATAAGTAAGGCGACTTTGTATTTATACTAGTAAAAATTTCTCAGTCCCCAAGCAAGTTTTCGTTTTACATCGCTCTTATATTGAATTATTTTAACAGCATAACTTAATAAGTATACAGGATAAAAAAAAGTAGCAATACAATTTTTTCCCACTTAATTTTTTTTTTATTGAAGCACTTTAACACAATATGCAGAAATGTTATGGCACCCTAAAATTAAAAAAAATTCACAACGTTAAATTCTGCATTATCCTCCATTCAAGCGAATTCACAGCAAGACAACCGTTCCTCAAAGAGTTCACACTATTTAAGACAAATTCTTTTATTGAATGTTTTTCCATGTTGAGATAGGTCATCCTCTAGTTCCGCTAGATTCTGCTGCTGAAAAAGCTGTCTCAAACTCCGGTATATCTTCTTACATACGTGTTAGTAAGGGTTGATATTAGGATGACAAGGGGGCTTACCGAAAGTGCCTGTGCCTAGCTAACAAACTCATTACATGAGTACCCCAGTCCTCCAGTTTGACATTGAAGGGAGGGCACTTCCGGTCTTGTTCTATTCATTTTTTCGGATAAACTCTTGGATACTTTTGTAGTGTTTGTTGAAAATCTAGCGATTTCTAATGATAAGAAGGAATTCAGGTATGCTTTGTAGGTTTTTATGGTGATAATTATAAAGGTTTTAAGTAAAATAATGTATTACAGTGAGACGAAACAGAACTCTCGTTATCTACTACCATTTTGGACCATTTAACTCTACTTTCACATTGTTTTGTTGACATACACCTAATTTTAATCAAATTTTTTTCTGTTTTTCGCAATCAATTAAAAATGGAGAACACATGGAAGTAAAAAAAATATGAAGAATACACTCGAAAAACATATGCAACTCGAACTTTATGCTTTTTATTAAAAAAGGTCACGGTCGAGTAGTTACACATTCGATTACAATTTTTTTGGCCTTGACAGGTAAGTATTGCAAATGAAAGACAAAATTGTAAGCAACTAGTACATTGATGTTAAGGTTTTGAACTTTTTGAAAAAAAAAGTGGGGACTTAGAAATTTTGACAAGTATAGTAGAATTTTTTTAATACAGAAATTTTGCCCAAAATTTATTGGAATCTTTAAGATACATATTTCTGTGAAATTTCATAACTATATGACGTCTGTAAGAGTAAATAATAGCACAGTCCGCGTGATTTTTGAACGACCCTCGTATCTATGGAATATAGCAAATTTTTTTTTTCGTCTACTATTTTACATAATCCGCATTAAGAAAAGGTAATGTTAAATTTTAACTCCTTCTACTGTAGAACAAGTCAATGATAAAGTTAATATTTACTTGTATAATAACGAGTGAAGGTACAGGAAAGTTGTGTCATTCTTGAAAACAAAGGGACAAAAAAAACAAAGTTCGTTCTCATTTGTAATCAGTACAGAGGAACACAACTCAAGGAATTTGCAACACCATTTTTGTTAATAAATGTGCGGCACAATTGAATTCATTCAATTTCATTTCAATATTCTTTTTATAATTATTGCACATTAGGTAATTGTACTCTTTTAATTATTTAGGTTCATCTACTGGTAAGTTGCTTAATAAACTTTTTTTTCATGGTTTATACCCTTTTCCCTTTGAAATGAATATTTTTTTTAAAAAAGATTTGTTAATATATGGCTATTCTTAAAGCAAGGTTGACGGTGTTAGTCGTTTATCTTTTAAAAAAAAGAATAAACCTTCAAAATTATCTTAATAATATCTTCCCTGGGTCGTTAATAATATCTTTCGACGTATTTTCCAAAGGAAATCAGCTAGTGTTCTGTCTTTATTTATTAAATGCTATCTGTTTTATGTTCGATCATTTATATATTTTTTTAAATATGAGAATGTAAAGAGAAACAGTTTACATTTTTATAGAATAAGGAGAATTTTTCAATTTGTTTAAGACATTTTTTATATATACTTTTGTAAAATTATAAGTTGTCCATAAAGTTTAAATTGATTCTAAGCATATTTGAAATACCGTTATTGCATGGGATGGGTGTATTTCTTGAAAATCTCAAGTTAGAAATATGTACAATGTAGACATATATTTTGTGAGCACTTCATGGTTATTTTAGAAAAGTTTTACGTTTTAATGAGCCTTTTCTCTTTTTCTGGGAATTTTAATTATCTTTCGCCCTTAAATTGTTTCACACTGCGTTTAACAGAATACTAGTTCTTGAATTGACAATGGAGTTTACAACTGGGAAAAATCTTATTTGTCTCTTCATAAAATATTTTAAATATTGACTTTCACACAGTATACTCTAAGTTTTATGTTGTAAAACATTTTATGTTTAAGAATATCTGATCTGGTTTTCTTTTACAGCCGTTTTAATTAAGCATTGTTTTCGTCGCTAAAAGGCTGTCACGCCATTACCGTGACGTTTAACATGGTGATGTTTACGTTTTGTTTAAGAGAGTAATGATGTGTATGTGAAACATTGATGCCCCCGTATGGCAACATAGCGAAGGTTAAGCTTTCTCAAATGCAGATCAAATATGTTGGTACCTAAAGTAAGGCCTTTTCAGAAGTACAAGTGTGAAATATAAAACCCTAGCACCACCTGTTCAAGGGGTTTTTAAAGGTAGGAAAAACTCCGGGGTCAAGGTCAAAGGGTCAAGGTTGTTAGTTCCAAAGAAAGACCTTGTCTCAAAGATTATATGTGGGAATTATGAAAGCGCTGGTCCTTACCATTCAAAAGTTATGGACAAGGTTAAGTTTGTAAAAAGAAGTTCAAACTCCAAGGTCAAAGGGTAAAGGTTCTTGATTTCCAATGAAAGGTCATGTCACAAGGATTGAATATGTGAAATACAATGTATAAAAGTCTAGCCCCTACTTTTAAAAAAAATTATGGCCAGTGTTAAAGTTTGTAAAGAGAAGGTCAAACTCCAAGGTCAAAGGGTCAAGGTTGTTGATATCCAATGAAAGCTCCTCTCACAAGGATTACATATTTGAAGTATGAAAGCCCTAGGCCTTACTGTTCAAAAGTTATGACCAAGGTTAAAGTTTTAAGCTCACCTGAGTCGAAGACTCAAGTGAGCTTTTCTGATCACATTTTGTCCGGCTTCCGTCTGTCTAGCTGTCTGTCCGTCTGTCTGTCTGTAAACTTTTCATATTTTCGACGTCTTCTCAAGAACCGCTGGGCCAATTTCAACCAAACTTGCCACAAAGCATCCTTGGGTAAAGGGGATTCAAGTTTGTTCAAATGAATGGCCACGCCCTCATTCAAGGGGAGATAATTGGGAATTAATGAAAATTTGATGGTATGTTTTAAAAATATTCTTCTCACGAACCACTGTGCCAGGAAAGATGAAACTTTTGAGGAAACATCCTCAGGTAGTGTAAATTCAAGTTTTTTCAAATCGTGACCCCCGGGGATAGGGCGAGGCCACAATGGCCACAAATTTTTTATAGAAATATATAGGAAAATTCTTTAAAAATCTTCTTCTCAAGAATAACAAAGCCATAATTTAAATAATATTTATAGAAAGCATCCTCAGGTAGTGTAGATTTAAGTTTGTTCAAATCATGACCCCAGGGGTAGGGCGGGGCCACAATGGCCACCAAACTTTTACATGAAATGTAAAAGAAAATTTTTAGAAATCTTCTCCTCACGTATAACAAAGCCATGATTGATATATTATAGGGTTCTCCACATATGAAAATTTAACCATGGAGGAAGCTGCGCGAAGTCGATATAAATTATATGGAAGCACCCTCAGGTTGTGTAGAATCAAGTTTGTTCAAACTTTACCCCCTGTGGTAGGGCGGGGCCACAATGGCCGACCAAAGTTTTACAATTATGGAAAATTCTTTAAAAATCATCTTCTCAAGAATAGCAAAGCCATGATTGGTCATGAGACTACTTTAAATTTAAAATTTTCAATAATAATAAAAAATTTTCTACTTTTCTTAGGAAGCGATGTGGCCCCATGGGTCTCTTTTTTTGTAACTACGGAAATCTCCAAGGTCAAGGTCAAAGTAAAAATTCTTTGTTTCAAATGAAAGGTCTTCCCAAAAAGAATTGATATTTGAAATATGAAATTCCTAGTATTTACTGTTTAAAAATTAGGACCAAAGTAAATGTTTGGAATTTTTGTTGTAAAAGTGGGTCAAAAAAGGGTCAATGTTTTTGTATCAAATAAAAGGTCTTGTCATAAGGATTACATATGTGAAATATGAAAGCCCTAGTCCTAACCATTCAAATGTTATGGCCAAGGTTAAAGGTTTTAAAAAGTTGGTCAAAAGTCAAGGTCAAAGGGTCAAGATTCTTGGTATCCAATACAGCGTCTTTTCACAAGGATTACATATGCAAAGCATGAAAGCCCTAGCACTTTTTGTTCAAAATTTATAGCCAAGGTTAAAGTTTTTTATAAGTATTGAAGTCTCAAAGGTCAAGGTCACACGGTCAAATTTGATGGTATCCAGTAAAAGGTCTTTCCAGAAACAATATACTTGTAAAGTATAAATGTAGTGGTTTTTACTGTTCAAAAGATATGGCCAAAGTAAAAGTTCAAAATTTTTGTGTAAAGGTGGGTCAAACTCCAAGGTCAAAGTCAAAAGGTCAAGTTTGGTGGTACCCAAAGAAAGGTCTTGTCACAAGGAATATACATGTGAAATATGAAAGTCATAGCTCTACTAAATTTTAAGTTATGGGCAAGGTTAAACAGGACAGACAGAGAGACAGCTAGACAGACAGACAGACAGACAGCTAGACAGACGGACAGACGGACGGACGGACACGACAAAAACAATATACCCCCAAAACTTCGTTTACGGGGGCATAAAAACTAAACTAAATCATAATATGTCATAACATGTCATTAATGTTTAATCATTAAAGAATCATTTCATCAAGATGGATGATAAAAAATAACGCCTCAATATTCCCCATGTGCACATTCTAACGATAACAACTTGGATCATGAACAACATGATTTCTACTGACTATGTAGCTGCAGACCTGTAGCGTTATGGTTTTATATATTTGTCTTTCCCAAGCGTTTGGGCCAAGGATACTGTATTTTTTCTATATAATGTATCGTCGAGGAAATTCGAACTATACCCGTAACAATTTTTTTCAGTGCACAGAGTTAGTTTTTAGTTTTTTGTAAACCTTTCTGCTTCATATACACTAAAATATCACGAAAATTCGATTTTATGCACGCTTTAAAAATGACATATCCCACTGTATCCTAAAAAGAAACAAGGGGCTTGCAACTTCATTTGCCCCTTTCCGTCCCCTCGACTCGATTTTTTCCTTTTAAAAGTTATATGCGCCGCTTACCAGCTGAATTACAAATCCCCATCTCTGCAAATAATTCTTATACAATGATAAAAATCTTCAGGTATAAACTTTCCATCCATCTCATATTTTTAGATAATTATTTTCTGCATTTTTCGCTCGTTTAATTCTGAAATCACGGAAGTCCCCGGAATTACAACGTCCAAAACCCAAAACGGGCGGACAGAAAACTATTTGACAGCTCTAAAAATCGCAGGGATCAGAGTATTTGCTGATTTAAACTGTCTAAAACTTCTTACCTAATCACAGACAAGGTGATATTATTAACCTGTATCATTAATCAAAGCAAATTAAAGTTCATTAAACAAACAAAGAAAATTCATATAGTAAGTAAATTGATACGTAAAGTTTTGAAATAATTCCATTTGTAATACGATCATTACTTATACATCCGTAGTTATTAAGTAAAAATATATTCTTCTGGTAGGAGGATGCAGTGATGATCAAGACTGCGATGACTATGACTGTGATCATGGAAAAACTCCTTACTGTCGAACACATAGCCAGCAGCAGCACCATAGCAACAGCAAACGTGATTCCCACAGTGGTAGCTGTCATTGTAGAGGTATTTATTTTATTTTAATGAAAAAGTGAATTCGTTTTTTTTAAAAGCACACTCATAATAATTTCTCTACCAATCTTTTAGAAAACATTACCTATGTTCTTCTGAAATAAGGAATAGTTATGAGAAGGCACATTTCGAAATCATGGGGACTTACTCACATTCGCTTTTGTATTATATTTATTTTGAATATTTAATTCAAAGTATTTAAAAAGCCATTAAACCTCCAAACTGTGTACTTGACCCTTTATAAATATGCACGCAATCATTCTGTAGTGGAAAACATATTTACACAAATGTCCTGATATTTCTAAGGTTGTTAATACATTGTATACACAATATAGAAGGTGATGTACATTATTTACATTTGGATATTTATAATTATACCTTCTTGGTTATTGTATAATTTCATAGACCGAAGTCACTGTTATCATGACTACAACTGTAATCACCATCCGTGTTCTAGCAATATGATTCCAGCCTGTAGCAGTCATCATCGATGCTACTGTACACGTGAGTAATTTTCATTTCAAAAAGTTGCAAAAGTACATTTGGCGTGCTAGTATCAAAAAATAAATAGATTGTGTTAAAATTATCTTTTTATTCAAATAAAACATAGAATTTTTTGCAATATCGCATAAAAGTTATTGAAAATTTAATAAAAATAAAATATGATGCAAACCTTTGATCATTGATCATTAATGAACAGTTTTGGAAAAAACCATTTCGCGTTCAATACGTCATCTAGTTTTACTTTAAATGTTGCTTTATCATTGCATTATGCTATTTTAAATCTACGCCGATTATAACGAGGATTATAAAATTTTATGTGATTAGATGAAACAAAACAAGAGGCATATTTATAATATACAGTTATTGTGCAACAATACTGAAAAACTTTACTACGTTCCAATTAGCAATAAAGTCACACGAGCTTTCTGAAATTGGATGGTTGTAATATGGGGTAGACTTCGACGTTAAGTCAAGTTAAGTATGTCATGTCACCTTATAGGAGCACCCCACTATCCTGTCCAATTCGATTAAGTAATTCTACAGAATACTGCCCTTTCCTCAAGAAAAGCCAGGGCATCCTCTCGCACCGACTTATCTTCATATTACACTCATATTTAAAAAACATTCTTGATATTTCCATAATTATGATAACAAAATTTTCTGTAGCAATGTGAAGCACAAAACGTCAGCGGTCAACGTCCATTAGCGCTTATTTTGACGACGAGGAAAAAACCAGCTTCAGAAAGGCGGTCACACCTTATAGATATTTGATATATTTTTTATGAAAAAAAAAATTTAACAAGTGTCTTATTCTCATTTGTAGTTTTCAATTATTTTCATTAATGAATAAATAAAATATGAAAGAAATTCCAAAAAATTTTGGATCAGACCTGTTTTTATGCTTATGAAATTTGTAAATATTTTTAAAAATTTTTTAATCAACCATAAAAACCCAGGTATGGATGTTTGAATAGTATTTTTTATAAGATTATGAAATATATGAAACTTTTTTTAAACATTTATATTTATCGAAATTCATTACGTTCCCGTACCACGATGTTCCTCACTTGATATATTTGATCAATATCTAAAAAATAAACATCATTGGGTTTGTTCCTTGATATATATATCTATTTTTCTTATTGTGAAACAACTCAGTCGTCAGTTGGTGAGAATATAATTTGTATATTGAAATAAAATCTAATTCCTATTTATGCATTACTTGTTAAATATACTTTGAAATGTACATATGTGTACATTTACATTCTATCTTTAATAGCTTCTACACCAAACCCGGGAAAGATACAGATCTCATATACTTTTTTGATAATCTCAAAAAAGAAAAAGATTTTAAAAATCAATTTCATCATAATGTAATCACTTTAATAGCAATACAGTAAAACTGTTTATAACGAAGTCACTGGGACCTGTCAAATTACTATGCTATACCCGTAATTCGTTATAACCGTATAAAAAAGACATTAAATTTATAAAGCTGGGGATCCAAGATCCATAAATTCGCAATATCTGTGTTCGTACTAAACGAGTTTTGCTGTATATATAAACAGCGAAATTCTAAAACCCAATTTGTAGAAGAAATCGCGGAACCAAGGGTAAATTTTGACAAATTATGCAGAGGTTAAACTCCTGTATTTTCTCGACTGAAATTTCAAAGTCCATTTGATAGAGTTATCTTTTATGTAAGATAACGAAATGAAATAATATAAATGCAGATATATTTTTTTGTATGAAAATCCTCTTTTAACATCTTGAGATAAATGACTTATTTTCTGATTATATTTTATTCAGTTGCCCAGTCTTATGTGCACTGTAACCAGCATTCGGATTGTACCAGCCACAAATGTTCCACTGACAACCCCACTCCGTACTGCAAGCACGATTATTTTTTGGTAATTGAAACCGGACGTCATTGTGACTGTACGGGTAAGATTAAGTTCATGTATACTTGCTGAGCGTGAGTCTTATCTATAATATATATTATTTCATAAATTAATGAACTTGTATTATTAGTTGTCACAGGGAATTCTAAGTTCAAGTATTGAAAAACTTAAACAAAACAATCATTTACTGAAACAAGTCCATACATGCATGTACTAAATCCATGAATAATCATTTGGGAAAAAACATGAAATAAGAATAACAGTGCAGAAGTGATCAAAAAATATTTTTCAAACTAATGATTATTTTTTTGAAATCATTGATACTTTTGCTAAGGTAAACATGAAAAATGAGGGATGGAAAGAGAAGTAGTAATTTTTTTTTTGTTGTATTTTTTCTTTATGTAAAGAGTGTGTGGAAGATAGGGATTGTAATTGCCCAGCTGGAACAACACCGCACTGTGACAACTACCTCCTTTCTCACAATTTAGGGACTTGTCAATGTAATCCAACGATAAGTAAGTAGAACATATAGGTAATAATTATATACAATGTAACGTGTTGTAGGTATCACATAAACATTGTTTTTTTCCTCTATATGTATGAGTATATTTCATTTCTTATTCAGCCTTTTGAAGATACATATCAGTGTAATAAATACGAACGTTTGATAACTTTCAAACATCATTCTTTTTATTCACGACTTGGGATCTATAACTAACTGTGCATATGTACATATTTTACCAAATGCAATAAGGGGCTCAATTTTTTCCACACGAAGAACTAAGACCTTACAGTCGATATCTTTCAGCAACATTTCAGTCACTGAATGGCAGGTACATTTCAGTGGCTGTTTAATCAATTTTCAGTGACCATTCCTTCAACCTTTCAGTAACCCTTCAGTCGGCTTTCAGCAACCATTCAGCCAACTTTCAGTGACTTTCCGTGATCACATTTCTCTAACACATCAGCAAAAACCAAAACCAAAACAAAAAATAAGTTTAAGTCATGTTCAACGTTGGTGATGTGAAGGGATGGATATACTGTATTGTATTTAACTGAGTGGTTAATCGACTGGTTGAGGCTCTTTGGCTACGTTTGAAAATCGACATTTCATATCAATAATTTTGATTTATAAATCTTAAAAAAATAATTCTTATGCTAATAATTTCCAATGTACTTGGAACTAAGAATTACGGTTAATTGCATAAAAATTGAATTCTGTTCCTGTGTAGAATATAGGTTTAAAGTATAGTTTGATCAGCTCATAAATATGAAATATACGTATAAAGGTAGATAAAATCCTGCCTTAAGAATTTGAAAAAAAAATTCAAGTTATATGATCCACCCGGACAATTTTTTGCAAAGTCGGTCAAATGACAAAGTGAAGTGGACTGTAACACCTATTGTTCTTATTGTTGTGAGGTGTGTTGTATTTGTATTGTTTCATCGTGTATATTATTAGTAACATTAAGTTTCTTGAACATTCCAGAGTGGTCAACATGTTGGTCATTTTTTCTAGAACATTCTTGAACTTTGTGTATGTCCAGAACTTTCCAGTAATATCATGTACTTACAACTTCTAGATATTCTAGATTTATAATACTGTATAAATACTCTGTCAATTCAATGCATAGAGACGATTGTCGTATAAGCATCATTGAGGTATTACTGGGATATAATTTCACTGGGACATTGTGTGCAGCAACGGACACTCTGATGTATGTATTTTTAGATTCTTGCTAAGTTTGTACTTTATGTTTGATATATTTATTATATATTACTGTAAATAAATTATTGTTAAGTTTAAATTGTGTTATTGATCTTTGCTGGCATTTCGGGTAATTCTGACCCATAACAGAATTGGGCCTCGTCCGGATAAAGAATTTCTTGCACTTTTGCAGTTTATTGTCAGAATTTTTGTTAATTGAACCTTAAATTTAATTATAAGCCAGCAGAAATCAACATGGTGTTTTCGGTCACAGACTTTCTTAGTTCACCAAGTGTTCAGGTTTTTGATACGTTAAAAAAGGATGACTTGATCGCATTAGGTTTGCATTTTGGGTTAGATGTTAAATCCTCTCAGAAAAAGCAAGACATTAGAATTAAGGTTGCAAACAAACTAGTAGAAGAAAACATCTTTGAAAAATACGATCTTCCAGAATATACATGTAACCGAGCAGTAAGGCAGATGTTGTTTTCATAATTTATTCAGGAAATAAAGGCATTGATCTAAAATAAACAAAGTACATAATGTCAAAATTACAAAAATTGAGAAAATAACATATAAGATAATTTACCTAACAGTATACGTTTAAGAAAAATGAACTCTTTGAAAAAATGTGTTCTGTAAACAATTCAAATTGAAACCTTACAGACTCATTTCATTTACAACTTTGAATGCAAAAATACAATAAAGTAAAAAGTTTGCAATCAAAATAATAACGTAAATCAAATCTTTATATGGCAATGAAACACATAATCAAATATACAAGTTACATACCATAAGATGCGTATGATGGACACTGGATTTAAAATATAACTTCTTTCTTCAAAACGTAATACTGCTCTGATATACAAGGTAAAGCGCGGTAAATTTATACTTATAATGAAAAAGTATTATTGGATGAAAAAATAGGAAATAACCAATCAAATGAAAGAGCCAATGAAATCATAGAATAAAACTTTACTCAGGCAACTCAATCCAGGTGCGCAATAGAACTTTTGGTTAATCAAATTTTAAGATTTTATTTCTCAAAACGATATGAAAAAATAAATAAAAACGAATAAATACGTAAGAAATAGATTTCATAATATCACATACTCCCCTGGAAAATTGTTAATCTGTCCTCAGATTATAATAATATCAAATTCATATAATAATAAATACATATAGATATAAACACGAATCAATGAATTCCTCCATTTCACAGAAACACAAAATGACTTTTTTATCACACATATTCACAATCACTAGAGAACTGGCTTCAACTCCTTCTGCGTTTATGTTTCTGGTCTTAGAATCGTCGTTTTCCAAACGCACACTGTAAACGGATGGAAACGGTTTTCCAACAATGGTGAACACTTCTGGTCTCCACTTGTCTTGAATCTTATCACGTCCTTTGATCCCTCTGTTTCTTACGTATACAAGGTCACCGATCTGCAACTCATCATTCACTTTTCCTGCATCGTGTCTCTGTTTCCGGTCATCTTCGTTACGCTGAATCTCTGCCTTTGCTCTGTTGTACGCGAATTGTAACTTTTCCGAATGAAGTTCAAAACACCGGTTTTGACTGATGTCGTCGGTTGGAGGATAAGTGTTCCGTCCTAAAAGGAAATCTATCGGCAGGTATGGGTCGCGTCCGTACATGAGGTAATAAGGTGAATATCCAGTTGATGAATGGGGTATCACGTTGTACGAAAACACGAACTCCTTGATGTATTCCGGCCACTTCCCCTTCCTTGCTTGAGGTAGAGATCGAAGTAAATCATGTAGCGTTCTGCTGAAGCGCTCGCACTGTCCGTTTCCTTGAGGGTGGTACGCTGTCGTTCTTGTCTTTTCAATGCGATAAAAAGTACACAGCTGCTGAATAATCTCCGCTTCAAAACACTTTCCTTGGTCTGAATGTATACGTGTGGATACTCCAAATTTAAAGAAAAACTCATTCACTAACACTCTGGCTACTGTTTGGGCTGTCTGATCTCCTGTCGGAACGGCTATAGTCCACTTTGAGAAA
>NW_026934579.1:0-59698 GCF_032062105.1 Saccostrea cuccullata | reverse complement strand
AAAGTATGGTCGCTATGTTCATGTGAGCACGTGCGTGCACGTGAATTGAGTAAAATCAAAAATACACTTGAATTAGCGTATTTTTTAATACTTTTGGATTAAATACTTTGATATTTAGTATATTAAAATCTATAGATTGTGAAGACAAGATTATATGGTCATTACGCACGTGCAGTCACATGCGCACGCGTGCAATGCTAAAAAAGTTGAATGAAATTGGTACACTTCTGGGTAAACGTTGTTAAAGTCTCAAATGCATAGAGTTTGTCTTATTTAATGAAGCTTATAGGGAATATGGCACCAAAAGGGAGTTGGGGAGCGTTTGGGGAACATCTGTAACGGTCCCCGTTACAATTAGCACTAGTTATTATTATTTTTCTTCTTCTTCCTGGGTACTTTTTTGTCCGGGAGTGATCTTGTAAACTACACATCCGACTTAGGTAAAACCTTTTTAAGGTCAGTAGGCATGTTATGTAGATTTGCGGAACAAAGGTCATTTTGCGCGCACGTGCTTGCAAGAGCGTGCACGTGCAACGCGTGAAATGATCAATCTAATCGATTAGCCGTAACTTTTCTATTTTTGGATGAAATGCTTTCAGACTTATAATATGAGGATATATTAGAAGCATAGACAACATGACATGGTCAAAATAGCAAGATCTCACGCGCATGCACGTGTGCTTCACTCTGATTGGCTGAAACTAATGTCTAAATATCTTTCTTGTTTTTTGACAAAATCCTTTGAAATTTTGAACATAGCCATGCATAAGGATATCCTACAACATGATATATAGCAATTATCTAAAAAACACGTGCATGCACGTGCGCTGCATTCTGATTGGCTTAAACTTTAAATAGCTATAACTCCCTTGATTTTCAACCAAAGAGGATAGGATTCGGAACATAGATAGATATAATAAACTTCTACAAGAAGGTATGTTCACCATGCACATGCATACGCGTGCGTGTACGAGCGCTGCAATCTGATTGGCTGAAACTTTAAACAGCTATAACTCCCTTGGTTTTCAACCAAACGGGCTGGAGTTTAGAACATAGATAGATGTAATGGACTTCTCCAAGAAGGTATGGTTATCATGCTCATGTATGCACGTGCGTGCACGTGAAATGAGTAAAATTAAAAATACACTTGTATGAGCATATTGTTTAATAATTTTGGATTCAATACTTTTAGATTAATGTATCAAAATATATAGGTTGTGTAGACAAGATGATATGGTCATTATGCACATGCATTCACATGCGCACGCGTGCAATGCTAAAATTTTAATGAACTTGGCACACTTTTGGGTAAACGTTGTTAAAATCTCAAAAGCATAGAGTTAGTCTTATTTAATGAAGCTTACAGGGAATATGGCACCAAAAGGGAGTTGGGGAGCGTTTGGGGAACATCTGTAACGGTCCCCGTTACAATTAGCACTAGTTTTCTTTGTTCTTCAAAAAAAGAGAAGAAAACAGATATATTTTTACTTGTTGGTGTGAAAAAAAAGATTGATTTGATATTTAACAGCATGTCGATCCTTTTGATACAAGAAGCACATGACAACATTGCTCATTAAGTCATCTTGGAGATGCTTTTGAAGATTGCTTTTTAGGAGCTACATGTAATTTAACCCAATGATTATTAATCTTCACAGCCTTTTGGCTGAGATCAAAGTGTTGTATCTGATGTTTTTTTAACCTCTATGCATACATTATGCAGAGTGCATTCAGCTGTTATAATCATTGGTATGCCCTCAATTTTTTTACATCTCCAAATATCTCAGTCCTCTCCATTTCCTGTTATACACTGTACATATTTTAGTTTCAGTCAGATTACCATTAGCTTTAAATGATGTGAGGATCCAATGGAAAGATTACATAATTTATGTTATAAATATGATTGATAAAACCAAACAATGAAAGGAATGTATGGTTTTTGAGATTTCAAAAGTTTAAAGTAACATTTATTTCTTTAAATTAATTTGTAAATTACTAATCATTAATGATGCTGAATCGTATCCTTTATTTTATAAGTGGGTGATAAAATATTCCCTGGGTGTCCTACATGTAATGTGTGAATACATGTACTCAACAAGATAATTCATTTTTTTTAAATTGACAAAATATCGAGAAATCTTTGTGAAAACATCAAGAGGGTAAAAAGGGAAATACGCAATTTCCTTTTCAGTTTGAAAAATAGAAAATTGAGTTATTCCCCATCCCTACTGATGAATATGCCGAGAAATTGGCAATAGCTTTTTGTGTTTACCATAGCCTTTAACTTGTGACACAGGTCCGTAGAATGCAATTTCAGTTGTATGTGCGTGTGTAGGGGGATGAGCAGTCATGTATTTTCAGTTGAGGGGCGGTCCTTCGGATAAGACCGTGTAAATTAAACCGAGGTCCAGTGTCGCAGTAGGTTATAGCACGAAAAAGATCCCTCCCTGCTTAAAGGCTCAGAGTGTCGAGTATATGTAAAAATGTGTAATTCTCCACTGGAAAGTGATGGCGTCTCCACATGAGTGAAAAATTCTTGAGAGGGATGTTAAACAACATACAATAAATCAATCAATCAGTTGAAAGGGGTGGGGTAGGGGGAGGGCACTTTCAAACAAAAATTCCGTGACATCCGATGTTTTAATTAGTTGTTTAATTGTTGTTTGGGTCACAGGATAGTAGTTTCAATGGCATTTTTCTCAAGGTATCTACACTAGTACTTGTATATACATGTAGCAGCAACATTATACTCCCTCCCTTGTTTCCTATGACCATGTGACATTTTTAAAATTTACTACGCATAAGCTTTTGTAAGTTCTCCACGTGTTAGTATTTTGATACCTGTGTAGAGGATAAGCTGCATCACCAAGAATTTGCATATCCCCGGAGAAGAGATGATTACTTGTGCTGTAGACCAATGATTTTTGAAACTCGCGCATCATGCATTAATTCTGGCCAGCCATACATAAGGGCTGTGATCTTAAATTGTGGTCACACACAGTCTGAAATAAGTGAATGTATATTTAGAAAGTCTTGCACTTTGAGATTTTAATTATTATTTTGTAATTTTGTTTTCTTGATATATTTTACATGTATTGTTAATATTTACTTCCAGATGGGCCAATAACTTGAATTTAATGTCTTCTTAACTATTTTATAAATATATTATCTGTATATAACGTATTTACATTGTAATTAACACTGACGTATATTTGTATGCAAGTACATCGGATGGTAATGTGGGGGGTCTTAATAAATCGATCTAGTGCAAGGGCATACACTCTATGGATCAAAGTAAGCTTTCACATTTCAACTATAGAACTAATAAGGTATCTGAAAAGTGCTGCGATCCTGATGAAATCTTAACAACAATTTAATTATATCAATATTTCATGCCGCTGACCAGCAAACAATACAGCATTCGGTCATAAAAGTATAATTTTAACAATGAAATTGCAGAATTTAGAGAGGATCGCAGCAGGTTTTAGAAACTTCAATGCAAGTTGATAATATTTATATACTAAACTTGGAAATTTAACTTGGTTATGCCCTTGCACTAAGAATATTTATATGTAACATCAATACTTCAAGTCAATGTGCTAAAATTGCGTGACTGCCGCATCACTAGTGACTAGTCTAAATATCAAATATAATCGTCCTCGATAATTAGTTATTAATCATAATTACAATTATTCGATATAAATAATGTATTAAAAATAATCGCCATCCCAATTACGAATACATTTTTAAATACAAAATTTAGTCGATATTTCCATTGAGCACCTTAACTGTACTGCGTAAAAGATTGGTTGTCATTTTATCATTATGAATAATGCGAAATAAATTTTTATACTCATATTCACGCATGCTATAAATGTTTTCTTGGTCATCATTATTATAAAAGAACATAACAAATATTGGGCAAAAGAAACCATCGGACGGGCATGGAGATATCAACTTGGAAATTATAATAACGTGCTGTAATGCTTCTTCTTAACATGAAACAAAATAATCAAATTTCAGTCATTAACTTCATGTTTATGTACATATTATGTATAATAAGTTAAGCACAAGAAAATTCTTATACAAATACACACAAGAAATAGCTAATATACTTTGAGATAAAAAAATAGTTGCTTGAATAAACCACAACATGCTGACCAGTAAAATCAATGAAAATCCAGATATTATAAACAACTCGTAGCAAACTTTAGTTTTTGAAATACGACTGAAGGATTCTTTCTGAATAAATAATACTCTGCCAAGATTATTGTTGAGAAGAAATTTTAAATAAATGCATATGCAGAAATGACACAAGTCAGGACTGCAAATACCAAACTTGATATATTATTCACCAGTTGAAAGATTTGCAAGTATTTTTGCTCAGTTAATGATAGGAAGGTTTATGTTACAAGAGAGTTGAAATGTGTATAAAATAGATATTTACATTTCACAAATTGAAATTTCAAAGCCATAAAAGAGATGGACTTTGCTTGATATTTGTAGCAAGATGATTAAAATATGTTCACAAGCAACCATGTTTATGTAATTAGCTATTATAATGATCTAGATTTTTTTCTTTGGTGTTACATTAATTGATTCTATATGAAATACAAATGGGAGTTTGACAATTTGATCTTTGTCAGTATTTCATAACGGAAGTGGAATTTGAATGAATTTTTTTCCAAACACCTCGAAAAAAAGCTGAGTGTTAAACTACACGTACATAAGAGAAAAGTGGTAGTGGGAATTTACATTTATCAACTTTAAAGTCATGTAAAAAGTCATCTTAAAGTAATATAATTAACAAAGATAAAATTTCGATTTAAAGCGTATCTATTTTGAATTAATATCAATATTCCGTTGTACCTTTTTTGCTAAAATAGATACGCCTTAACCTCATACAGTGTGATTACTATGACAGGAGGGAACATAAATGTAGATATAGCTCATATTGGAAACATCTGTCGATTTTAATTTAATATATTATCACATATTAAATTCTTTACAGGAAATGAGCGTGTATAGTTTTTTTATTGATAAGCGCAGTGATAGTTTTTTTTTAATCAAGTTAAATGCATGAGAACAGGGTTATACACGTTTGAAAAATTAACCATGGAGGAAGCTATATGAAAGTATTTTTTTTTTAAAAATCGATACAGTTATTATGGAAAGATTATTTAAAACGTGACATACGAAATTGTTTTTTCATGTTGTATGACACATTTTATTTATATATGTCCAAAACTAATTAATCATTGTGCTCAATTTTGAAAATGGATAATTACAGATTAAAGATTTACAGTAAATCAAAGTATTTACATGTACGTGTAATATAGTTAACTGTAATAATCTTTAGTTAACTTTAGTAAATTTATGTTATGATAGGCCTGCATGGTACATGTAAAACCCTTGTGGAGAGGCATGAAAGCACAATTTTGGACAAAGTTTGAGTGAAAAACATTCTTAAACGTGAGCAAGAACTACTAAATGTAGGAGTGAATGCGTTATTTTTATTGACATAAAGTGATGATATTTCTACTCTCTTTAAGAAATCATAATGATATATCTCGTAACAATATCTGAAAATCAGTGCATGAAAATGTGTCTTTTTTAAATATCAATAAAAAAAAATTGTGAGATTTTAAAAATCTGAAACCTAAAACAAAAGTACCGTAAACTTTTATAAAAAATACATTGTGGTGATTGAATGAATTTACTACGAAATATATCTTATTACATGTATTCCTTGTTTTTTAGTTATTGTTTTATTTTTGATTTTATTCTGAATTTGAATACGAAATGTTTTATTAATATATAGATTCAAGGCTTGTGTTTATACTTTATCTCAGCTTAATAAACTTATTTCTTTAAGATGAGGTATTAAAGTGTGTGCAATTTCATTGATAGTCTGCACACTATTTCATACACTGTAACTCAAAATAAACTTTGAAAAGAATGATAACAGCGTAGACGTTGGAAGATAATTGTGTTTTCGAGTTATTTTTCTTGTAACAATGGATAGTAAAGGGATTTAATCACATACGTGTGCATGTATGCACAGAAATATAGGTCATCCTTTGTTCACGAGGTATGTAGAAGTAAAATTATTTACTCATGTGTAGAATTTAAATACCAGTTTGTATGTTATCACATTAGACCTAATAAGGCAAAAATAGAAACCAGATATGAAATAAAGGAACAAAGAATTTTCAGCTTAAGCTAACTTGAATAGGTTAATATTTAAAAAAAGTTTTTTGTTTACCTGATATCGTTTATACATGTACAATTCATTTTGAGAGTGCCGGGGCATTTTTATGCTAAAACATTATGGAAGGGGGATAAAGGATAAAATATCAACCACTTGAAGCTTTTTTTTACCTCTATAAAAATTGCAATGTAAGATAGGATAATTCAAAGGTTAAGCCAGATATGAAGGTTTCAGCAAAACTAAAAAAAAAAGTCAATGATTTGTTGAGGTTTGCGATATAAAAAAAACAAACTATGTTTAATTTCCTTTACAATTTAGAAAAGCTACAAACGGCCAAGGAAAATTGAAACACGTTGACATTGAATTTTTTTCTTTGTTAGATATTGAACATACGCTAAAATGAACGTGAATAGTGTATATTTAAGATTAGTGTGTACAAGTCTAAAGGCGTTGGGTACATAAGTGTTAATTTTTTTTCCTCTTACTGGACATAAGGAGGTTTGTACACAAAGTTATGCAATGCGTACTGAAACTTATATACTTACAGTGTTTTTAAGACGATCAGATTTCGAATTAATTTATACCCATATATTTCTCTTGTAAAGTAAAATAAAGGTAACAAAAAATAAGAAAAAAAATAACAATACTTTTATTTAACGAAGAAAAGTACAGAAAAATGTAAACCAGGATATTTTTACTTTGTACCGGATAACAACGTTACATGTACTCGTAAACCAAATTGTAAAATAATAGTTAAAAAATGAAATAAAGATCGTTTTACAGTAGCTGTGTGATGTTTCTCATGCCTCAGTGTTGTCTAATTTGTCGTTCTCCGAATTTCCTGATGAAATAACATCTTCTGTTTCTGTTTAACAAGCTAAGTGAATACAAATCTTAAAACCACTTAAACAATAACACAGGTTTTTTTTCGCATAAGTGCTTTTCAGTTGACAACAATTTCCATACAAAGTCAAAGGGCAAAGATCTTAAAACCGCCTTTTAACCTTTTATCTTCAGACATGTTGATTTTAAATAAGAAACGTTATACAGTATATCAGGTGTTAAACCGATTTATAAAATTTGTAGTATGATCTAACTTTACATGATGCATATCTTAACAATGTCACTTGAATAAACTCAGATATTAATGAGTTTTTTTTTAAATATTAATAATAAATTGTTATAGCTATGCTTACTTTTACATTATTTACTTTTGATATTCCAGGTGCATGTATAAACCATACTTCAATTTCTAAAGGTCCCTTTTAAATAGGCAAGATTACACAAAAAAATAATTATATAACTTCAGTTATAAATAGGTTTCGAAGTTGAGAGCGATAGATAGGTCATAATGTAAATTTTGAATTTACCGGGTGGTAGCTATAGTCAATGCAATATTTACAACATGAGTTATCATGAACTAAATTTTTTATGTACGGCCACCTGGTCAATTGAAAATTCACAACATGACAGAAACATTTTATGTCTTATTATAAAAACAAATTTTCTGAGCATAAAGAACATATAATAACGTTTTACATCTTCGAATTTAAGAACTGTACAGGTTTACCATATAGCTTTATACTTGATAATGAACAAAACAGTACATATTCATTCATTCTCATTTACCATCTAAATGAATCCCGTGGGGATCCGGGTTAGAATAGGTCCTCAGTACCCCCTTGCATGTCTAAAAGGCGACTAAATGGGGCGGTCCTTCGGAAGAGACCGTTTAAACCGAGGCCCCGTATCACAGCAGGTGTGGCACGATAAAGATCCCTCCCTGCTCAAAGGCCGTAAGTGCCTAGCACAGGCCTAAATTTTCAGCCCTTCACCGGCAATGGTGACGTCTCCATATCAGTGAAATATTCTGGAGAGGGACGTTAAACAGTATACAGTCAATCAATCAATCAACCATCTAAATGATGGTAAGAAAAAAATAGTGTCATATTTGCATAGATAGAACCAATCTTTTTCATCAGGTAATTTCTAAGATAGGAATGGTGATTTGAAAATAATTTGCTTAAATAAAAATGGTATATTGTTTACATGATCAACATAGTTATATCTTTATGTTCTTTAGACGACGTCTTGTATACCCAAAAAACTGCCAACTGGTATCCCTGTGTTGACAAACAGCAGAGTTAGATTAAAGATTTAAGAAGAAAAACAAAATCAGTGAAATTAGTTTACATTGAACATGAGGATATAAAGGATTGTAATCATTATGATCATTCTTAAATGTCTGCTGACACGATAAGGCAAATGTTGAACTGGCACGAGTTGGTATCGTACAGGGTAATCATCAAGTCACATAGTATATACGTATATATTAATTTGAAGAATATGTAGTGAATGTATTTTCCAATGTCTTCAAGTACAAGAATATTTATTTATGACGTTTGCTAAGCACGAACAATCAAAATACCTAACGAAATAATATGAACTAAATAGATTTTCTCTTACCAAGACTTTCATAGGAATAAACAAATATATGTAAATATGACCTATAAACTAGATATATAATCTATGATATCCTCCAAACCACTTGTGTGATCTATTTTTGATGAAATTCACACTAAATACATTCCGTTCATATTAAAAACGGAAATGTTACCACTTGAAAATGTATATAATAACATCTGGTGCAAAATAACTAAAGATATTATGTATACTTCGTTTATTCATTTTTTTTCGAACAAAATTATTGAAATTTAACTCGTCACTATCTTTTTGCTCGCAAATATCATCATGCACACACGCATAATCCCCGAAAAGGACAGAGAAAAAAAGAGTAAGAAAACCAGAAAGAAAAATAGAATGAGAAAAACAACGGGGTTCGCTGTTATAAAACATACCTAAGTCTGAGAATGCTCTTAAGTCAGAGAATTTTCTCAAATCCAAAATTCTCAGACTCAGCGGCCGACATAAAAAGTTTGAGAAAAATAAAAATACCTTTAACTCTTTTATTCTCAAATTCTCACCTGAGTAATTCTCAAGAGTTGAGAATTTTTTTTCGAGAATTCTCAAAGTTTTATGACGGCGGACCCAGCTGTTCGGAGGATTCCGTTAATTTCTGACAAAGAGGAGAAAAGTGAAAATATACTTACATGAAAGTTGAAAATGCCTATCTTAGCAACGGTTTTTATTCAATAAAGACTCTCAAAATGAGCAATGTACCAGTCGTACTTATCAGTATTAAATGACTAAAATGTATTTGTATTATATTAAAGTTCATGTAAGTCTCCTTTTCCATAATCAAGGTCTAAGCGGAAGAACCTGAATCCATATTTATACAATCATCATACACGGGGTTATTTGGTAAACTGATCTCTGGAACTGCATTGGAGCCTTCCTGATTAAGGTTAATACTGTACAGCTTATTTAAACGTTCGTACGTTATGTTGACATTTGATATTCCCGTGAAAACATTTGCAACATCTATTCTTTCATAAGAGTTTTCGGAAAGTTGTCTCCTCTGCATCTCTTGATATTCATTCGTTATTCTTTTCTCCCAGATCTTGGTGTAGTATAATTTTGTGAAAATGAAGGATACGAAACCTGTTAAGATTAACAAACCTACCAAACACAAAGCAATGAGGATAATACCGTAGGTTGGGAAGCTGATGCATGTACTACAGACATTGTCATTCAGAACTTCACTGAAGTTATTTGAAAAATTTGTAGGGATACTGGACGTGTCCGATGATATCATGTCTGTAGATTACAAAAAAATATAGCTATAAAGTGATGACATGGATGCTGTCGACAATTAATGCCTTACACAATTAAGTTTCGACATATAAAGAAACATATACTACATTTTATAACCATATGTCCCAGGTCTAATACACATATTTGAAAGTTTTAATGTTATCAAACAATGACAACAGATACAAAATGGGGCTGGGATTTTTGTTCATGTCAAAAAAAAGTATTAATAATAATCACACAACTGTTTCTGCACACTTAATGTGCATGATCAATAAAAATATAAACCTTTGGTTGTAGTTTTAGAATAAGAATAAAGGTTAGCGATTTTTTTTTCAGTTAACGTCACATTATTTCTCGTACTAAAAATAAAAGAACGTTTCTATTTATGCCGGTTTAAATAAATTTAGAATATAAGATATTGTTATTATTAATTTGAACTTCATTGTTTACGTGCCAGGAAAACGTCAGAACGAGTTCTGTTAGGTAAATTGGGAATAAGCCGCCTCCTCTTAAAGGCGACAATCTCGGGTTGATTTTCGATACTTGCAAACCTAATTAAATGCTGAATTCACAATGTGTAAATAATACTATGCGTTTAGTACTCACAAACATCGGTACAGCAAATACATTTTAAGATTCTGCAAAATTTGTGTCGAAACATGGAGTGATATTTTCTTTTAATTGATATTGTTTAGCAATAAAAGCATTGTACTATTGAGAAATTGTAAGTTGGGCATATAATTCAGTTCGCAAGTATCGAACATGAAAACCGGTTGGAGACGGTTAAATTTCCATTTTCGTAGGGGGCAACGCTTTTGACGTTTTCCTGGCACATAGAATATTAAAATTTTGAGCCTGAAACTTCAGATATTTTGGACTATGTGTTTCGGCAATTAAAGAGTCATTGCTCTGGAAATTTCAACGGTAATGTTACTCAGAACCGTTAAAGAATTTATATCCAAGCAAGGTTTCCCTGAGAGATAAAGAAAGTAGTTTGTTCAAATCTGTTATTTAACATTCATGTAGAATTATGATTCTAGTGCTCAGCATGAAAATTCTTTATCCACATGTACGTATTTAAAAGATCTGAACGACGGAGATGCATTGTAAGTTAACATGCTCATTATACATGTATAGGATAAATGACTCAATGTCACTATAAATAATCTTTCGAATGCATTTATAAACTTATATATAGTTTATTATATATTGTGAAATTGTATATGAAAAAGAGTTCATACTGACTTGAGATGTTTTCGATCTTCATTTCTGAACAACCAGTTGAGGGCTTGCATTCATATTCAGAACATTTGCAGACATTTAAACATCCTTGTCCATAATAGGGATAGAGACAGGCAAAGGTACACTGGAACCCCACAAACCCTGGTTGGCATTCTATGATAAATATTTTGAAAGTTGTATATTGGGATCTTCATACAGAAGACATATGTTCATGATTGTTTCAGTAGTGAATAGTAAAATGTATAATGGATAAAAATAGTAATAGTAAATGCAATATTAATTAACCAATCGCTGCATTCACCCTTACATTGTAAAAATTGATTTCTTTAATCGAGTAATGCATTTAGAAAAGGTGTGTTTGTAATTATATAAACATATAACATTTTTTAATCGAATTCTCGAAATATGCTAAATTACTAATATTGAGTTTATTTCAAAGACGTTTCATAATTTTCATTTAATTAAATAATTACAAAAAATATTACCGACGCATCTATTTAATGAAGCATTCCAAGCAGTACCAGAACAACAGCCATATTTCCTATTAAAAAGAGAAGAACTTGAATTTGAAAAGAATCTATTTGAGAAGAAAACACAAATAATATTGATATGAATCATTAACACTCAATTTAGAGTTTTAGTCACTTTATATATTTAAACAAAAAATAAGATTAAATGTTAAAATCAGAATTATTTTAAATTTGATGAACTATTCACTTATTATAAAGAATAAGGCGACTCAAAACAAATAAAGGGGAGGAATGTAAATGAAGAATAAACTCAACCAAATACGCAAAGACACGTAATTCATTTGGTGTACATACTGAATGAGATTTATTTCACAACTAATAAAATTCTTCTAGTCATATTTGTATTGTTTCCTTATGTATATTAATATCCTTATAAAGGATATATTCAAATATGGTCTGTGGCAACGCACTTTGAAAAAATTTCACACGCTGAAAATTTTTTTCAAAGTGCGTTAAAATTGGGACAAAATCAACACACTTTGAAACATTTTTTCAAAGTGCGTTAAATTTTGGAGCAACTCAACGTACTTTGAAAATTTTTTTCAAAGTGCGTTAAGAGTCTACATCAATATATTTTACCATGGAAACACTTAACGCACTTTGAAAAAAAAATATATTTTAGTCATTGAAAGATTTTATTTCTTGTTTATGTTTCAAAAAACTAAGCCTAACCCTAACCTCAAAAATGATTTAATTTACTCCCGTCGAAAAGAATGAAGGGCTTAGTCCCCACCCATTCCTTCCCCTGGCCCTATCGCCTAGTCTCAATGTCTATGCTATACTCAAAGCGTTTAAATAATTATGTACATGTATTTACCTAACTGGTATGATGTTGAAAACTTTCAATAATAAATGAGGTAATTAAAACAGATGAAAACTAGAAATTTTTAAGTACGGTAAAACGTATGAGAGAGAAAGCGTGTTTTTTAATTTTAAACAATTGAATTGGCCCCGTTTTACTAATATGATAAATGCTTAGTTGCTTCAAGCTGCCCTCTGTTAGTGCCCCCTATACATCTTTGCATCTACTAATCAAAGACTAGAATCAAAAGAAAAAAAGAAAAGAATTATTGAACTTAAACAATCGTCACTCTTTCTTTCAAGACCCTTTAATTTTCCCTTTTATTTTATCAAATATATATATTATATTATGTTATCAAATTCTTAAATATTTAAAACGTCAATATCCCAGGTCCTACAGTGACTTACCATAAAAAAGTTATCAAACCAGGATATGTTTTTATCATACCGATTTTTTGAAGGAATATTGATCAATCTTGACATTTTTTTTTCAAAGTGCGTTAATATGGTCAATATTAACGCACTTAGAAAAAAATTGTTTTTTTTTCAAAGTGCGTTGGCTTGGTCCCAAATTTTAACGCACTTTGAAAATTTTTTTTTCAAAGTGCGTAATTTTTTAAAGTGCGTTGTAACAATGGTCATATGTAACTTTTGTACATATTTTGTTAATTTGTTTGGCATTACAATAAATGCTCATTTACAACAAACACTTGGCTTTGATATTTGCAAAAAACAGAGCAGAGTAGACTCATTCATGGAGAAAATAAATTATTTGAGGAAGGTGGAAGACGATGGTTTAATTGAAGATATTTGTTAAATAAAAAAACTCCGAAAATAATGCAAAGAAAAGCATTTCTACATTCTGCATGCAACAGCCCAAGTTAAACTATGTTAACATAAAAAGGTATGCAATATATACACGATAATTAATATTGAGTTGCCAATATTGAATTGTCAGATTGATATGGATACTTTCTCAGGTAGTGTACAATCAAATATGTTCAAATAAGGGTCCCTGGGGAAGGGGTTAGCCACAATGGGAAGAGTAATATTTTACATGATAAGAGAAAAAAGCTCCCAAAGACTTATTGCATATAACTGTATACGTTTTATGCAACAAGATCTTGAATTGTATTAAAATAATTATCAACAATTTCAAAATGCTAATTTAAAATTGATGATTTTAGGTTATTTAAACTTCCTCATCCTTAATTAAAAAATATATATCAATTAAAACAAAACCTTCCTGTGGAATTAGAATAAACAATACAAGTTTTGTATAAATTTAAAGTATATATCAATTATTACAAATTCATTTTGACAAATGGTAATTTATACAAGTGCAAGTACATTGTCTGAGTAGCTGATATTGTTAATAAGTTAAGTAAGTAAGGATTGAGGTGCAGTAATAATCCTGATTTAAAACATAAGATTATAACTTATTCTTTCTGAATAAGAATGACAAAGTAGATGAAAAAAGATCGAAACTTACGAATTGTCTGTACATGGTCCTTTCTGGGCGTTAATTCTAAAGTTACAAAATATTACTAAAATAATCAGTACACTTAACGAATACGTTTTGGTTCGATTTTTTTCCATTTGTTTAAATAAACAATATCATGTTATCCGGCATTTAATGCACCAAATTAGACATGGGCGCTAATTCTTCGATCTGGAAATTCATTACAACATGTTCATAGTATAAATACGTATAAAACAGGAAAAACAAGATATCAATCTATTGACATGGCATTCTAAAATATTAAATCAATTCTAAGCACGCGACACTATATTTTAAACCCGTGTTCACATGTACAAGTAATTTATATCCGTGCCATACACATGTCTGATTTTATTTCATTTTTCTTACAAATGTATGCTTTATTTCCCTGCATTTTTTAGGGAATATAAGGAGAAGAGGTGCTATATGAATCTACGAGAACAGCATTGTTCTTAATATATTATGTATAAATTTAAAGGTTTTAAAGATATTAAATTTACAACATATAATGAATCCAAAATTACTCGGACTTTAGACCGTTTGACCTGAAAACAGCTACTGTCGTGTCTTTTGTTTGAATAACACAACAATTATCAGCTGTGTTATTATTTTTTTCTATATCTCTATAAGTATGCATGTACTTTGATTTTGTCCAGTTACATGTAGCTTATATCTTTCCTAATGTTCGTAGAGGTAAAGAAAAGGTGTTCACATGCAATCTATCAAGGTCACCGAAATTTAAGATTTCATTTGCGTATGTCTTCATCTGAATTTTAAACGAAACATATAAATTAGGTATATGTCATATATATTTCACAACAGGTCCATGCATGGCACCTGGCTGTAAAATCTGAAAAGTCTGTTGTTGACTTTTAGCACTAGAGAATTCCATCATCAACATTTTGTCAGTCTCTTTTTCCTCATGCATTCGTCTCCTAAGAAATTACAAGTTGACGACATTTTCCCGCTTTGGTGGCGTAAAACTTTTCTTTACAATTTATTGTTCAAACATTTTATCTCAAAGACAATCATTTAAAATTAGTATGAGGTTTTCTTTACTTCTTTTCTGCATCTGCATTGTTGTCAGTGCATGCACACGAACTGATTTTTTAAAACAACAGGGGATATTATAAAAAATAACTTTGATCGCATTGTGGATAAATTAATTTCAGGGAAAAAAATACTAAAAGCCCTTAATTCATCTTTCACAACTCCTAATCTGCATTCAATATGATACATGTACGTGCAGCATTAACATTATTTACGATTATCATATTTAATATCGTCACACATCTTTGACTGTCAGTCCTAGTTAAATGATATTGTACATATGTTTATTTAGTCTACCGTAATTTAAAACGAAAGTACAGTACACAGATCATGTCTCCTTCAAGGTTTGTACATGTTGCCATTTTCTTCATTTCTTTTCTGAATAGATACACATCAGTACAGAAGACTTGTTTTATGTAGTAAATTTAGCTATGCTGAAAATGAATGGAATAAATAAATATTTTATATAGTAAAAGCAAAATCTTTAAAATAAAAAGGGTGAACAGTCTCCTGCCTCTCCCCTAATAATATGTACCTGTTGTGCTAAAGACTTACCTGTATTAAGAACTGTATCCTTCTCAAATGAATTGTAGATAAGTTCACCTTTTGATTTTAGTGGCGGATTTGGTTCATACTTTTTATTTAGTTTTGATATTGACTTGACAATTCTTAATCATTTTCAAAGGGGGATGATCAGGGGATTTTTGATTTTCACCACGTATTAACTGTATTTCAAGGTTCTCTGTATGTCTGTCAGTGTCGTGGATTGTCTCTATGTTTTGTCTCATAGTGGGCCCTATTTCGTTTCCCATTAATCCGCACGGTGTTATTCATGAATACTTTATCTAGTACGTCTGATGGTAATGATTTTCTTAGGAATAGCTTCATCAATTATTTGTTAAGTGATATTGTTTGAATCAATCACAATGGAATTCCAGTAAACTTGTTACGTTTAGAGCAGTTAAATTTACATTTTCATAGTTTCTTACTATCCTTTTGTAAACATATTGTTTGTGGACAGTAAATTTTTAGCTCAACACTAATAACACACGTGAGCTGCAAAGAGGTGCTGATATGTCATGTCACGATTTAGACAAGGATTATTAGATAATATTAAATCAATAAATGTCCCAGTGCTCACAGTAAAGTGAGTAAAGTTATGAGATTTGTGACGTTTAGGCATCGTAACAAGAGTTTAAATTGTTTACTTTGGTTTGACAGCATATTGATATTAAAATCACTTAATGATGAAACTGGAATATGCAAATCTAAATTAAGTTTGTTGTAGGTTGTATAAAAATGATCCCAAATATTCTGCCTTTGAGTTAAGTAACACCAACAAGTATTATTTCTTATTAATATTTACTACAACTTTAGACCACAGAATCTCCATACATGCAATTTCACCTCTGAAACGAAGTTCAACTTAAATAGTATCTAATAGGGATTTGTTTTAAAAGAAATCAAACTTTCTCGACAAACCCTTTGGGTTTTCAAACTCATGCAGATAATATTAAACTTCCATTCACTCATTCACGATTTGCATTTACAATGCTACTCGCAATTTGTTTAAATGCCCTTTTTACAGAAGCAAATAGCTATGTATGTAAAGGAAATGTTGCTGTTGTATAGAGAAAATTGCTCAACTAAATTCTTTTCGACATTCATCTGGAAAAAATATTTTGCTTTATTACCTAAGAAAATAAATTTTGTACTTGATTACCAGTCTTTTTATATACAGTGTCTCCCATAATTTATGATACAATTTTAAATTTTTGTCAGATACTCACGTCTTGACCAATTTCATCGAAGTTTGTCTCATTTATTATATGAGTAAATACAATTTATAGCAACAAAAAATTCAGCTAAAATATTTCACACACATTATAGTCTGAGAAATGTAGCCCCATAATGACGTCTAAAAGTTGTTAAAAAAGGTATTTGAAACAAAATTGATTTGTCAAATAAGCCGGGTACCATCATTTTACAACTGTAATTATCAACCCAATTCTTAAGATATTGATACTACACCTATAAATCTAAATGTTTAATTTTTCTGAAAAGGAATACATGCATATCCAATGAAAATTTAGATTATTACTAAGGAAAAATGAATTGCTGTCGTAACGTTTGGAAATTTGTGCAATGTATTGACATGATCATTCCTAGATAGGGCGTCATTTTGAAGACATTTGTTAAAAACAATAGCAAGGAATCGATCCTTACGTCGTGTTTTCGAATAACACTGTAGAACGTAGAGACCTGTCCTTTGAAAGATACTTTATAAACCGAGTTTCCGTTTTGTAGTAGGAACTGGCACGATGAGGCTCCCTCCCTGTTCAATGGCCCTGAGCGCCGGGTAAAGGACACAGTTTGCAGCTCTCCACTCTTGTGGTTAAATCTTCAAATGCGAGAAAAATTCTTAATTACGAGGAACGTTCAACAATAAACACTCATTAATTATTATATCTTATATTCTTATATATATCCTTAGAAAAAGTATACAATATATAGATTTGCTACTTTTTAATGTCAAGCCAATTGAACATGCACAGGAAATTCTTCAGGAACGCATTACAACTCCCCTAACATTTCCCCGAAATCTACAGGAATAATTTAATACTACGTACATTGCAACAGGAATGGTTACGGATACTACATATGGTCAGCATGCAAAGGATTATATAGCTGTTATTTCTTTGTTGGGGTGTCATTCTTATTAATAAAAATTATTGTTAAAAGATAAGTCTCTCAATGGAATTTTTAATATAAACATTCAGATATGTTAATAATTGTTTATTTTATTATAGATACATTTATTCTAAACATTGAGATTTTCAATAATCACCACAGATATTTCGTAAACTTAATTTCAGGTATACTAAGGTACATATATATGAATAAAATCAAGAACATACTCAATTTATAGCAACTTAATTTTTCCTTAATAGAGTGCATGCATTGATTTTGTTTAATCCTTCTTTGTCCTGTGTATAAAAACATTATGTGTTAACTAAAAAAATCCTGTTTCCCTTCATTATTCCCTACCTTATACACTGAACCAAACTTCTAAGTGTTCACCTAACATTTTTGAGGTTTTAAAGAACAAATGCGAAGAATAAATAATTTCTTTAATGCTTGGTTGAAGAGTCATAATTAAGTTTGATGTTGCGTAAATTTCATGTAAGTATCTCATCAGAATTTTAAGCAAAGTGTGAAGAAAATGGTGCACCCTCAAAATGAAAATTCACACAAAAAAATCTCGATTGTGTAAGACCCACTACTCGCTCTAATTACTACAAGAAACTCTTTATTGTTGGATACCATGTACCCCTGAATAGGAGATTGACCCATCTGCTGCCACACCTACATGTACTGCATAGATCCTTCCAAACCATTGAAATTGTGAGAAAAGGGGGGGGGGGGCTTTGACATTTCTTTTAAAATCCCAAATGTGTTCAATGGGATTCAGATCCGGGAATTTGACAGTGTATCGTCACACAAATGCCTTTTGGTCATTATCCTCGGGTTTTTAGCACGTTAGTGCGCCGCTTTAAGGATAATTCAGACGTTTGAGCTGATATAAGACTGTCTTGAGCACGGATATCGTATCATATCCGTACGATTGAAATTATTTGTTTCCATGTTTCTAACATTTTTTCAGGACACTTTAACACTCTTTTAACCTGGTGTGACACGAAATTTTCTCATCAGAAGAAGATCAAGGTCACTTCCGGTGTGGTTAAATTTTGTCAAAAACTTTCAAATTGTGATAAATTAGTGATGAAAAATGATCACAGCCTATAGAAAAATGTGTTTAAATGGGTTTTGATACTGTTTGACAATTTTTAAAAGTAATATCAAGTACAATTAAGGACCAAAATAAAAGTGAGTGAAACGTGGCGCAGAGATGGTCAAGATGGCAACATTCCAACGGCTCTATCTTCTATCTCAATGGTCATTTAACCAATGTTTTGTGTTTTTTACTGAAACCAGTTTTTAAAAATTGATAATGATCACAAAAAGATGCTTATTACACAAAACACACGCCGCAAAGTACAAATTTATTGTTTTTAAGCTTCGTCACGGAACACTGGTTTTCATCGGTGATATTGAATTTTTTCTCCACAATTGTTTAGAAGACTCATTTGTTGATATAATTTGAAAATATCATACCATTCTATAAAGTAGTTTTTAAATAAAGACATTTATTAAAGTGAACACTTTGAAGTTTTGTTAAGTGTATATATTGGATTCCGAAACTTCATAAGAATCCTTACAAACAAAGATACATTGCAGGTTCCAGTAAATGTTCAACCAAACCTCTTTCGTTACTTCTCACTAAAATATTGACAGTAGTGAAGGAAAAACTTCAAGAGTACTGTACAACTATATATTCAAGAAGTGGTGTAAATCAGATGTGGATACTTAAAAATTCTAAAGAACTTTTGGACAATTTGAAATCACTAGACTATACAAAAATCAACAGCATAAAAATTTACGACTTTTCAACTTTATACACAACAATTCCCCACGACAAATTAAAATCCAGGCTTTTTGATATCATTGACAGCTGCTTCTTCAACAAAAATGTAACTCGTAAGTTTACTTACCTCCTCATTGGTCATTTGAAAAATTATTTTGTTAAAACAAATTCTGATTGCACACATAAGTACTCTGAAGTTGACATCAAGAAGATGCTTGAGTTTCTGATTGACAATATCTATGTGGTTTTTGGAGACCAGGTATTCCAACAATCTATTGGAATTCCCATGGGTAAAAATTGCGCTCCGTTATTGGCAGACTTATTTTTATATTCATATGAGGTAGAATTTGTGCAAAATCTTTTGCGTGAAAGGAAGAAAACACTTGCTGTGGCCTTCAACTCGACATTTAGATATATCGACGACGTATTGTCAATTAATAATGATAATTTCCATTCCTACGTCGACACGATATATCCTGTTGAGCTTGAGATAAAAGATACCACAGAGTCCGACACTTCTGCTTCATACTTGGATATTTTACTTGAAAAAGACACTAATGGTAATCTAACAACCAAGCTGTATGATAAACGTGATGACTTTAATTTTTCTATCGTCAACTTCCCTTACTTATGCAGCAATATACCTTCATCACCTGCATACGGAGTATTTATATCTCAGTTGATTCGATACGCAAGAGCATGCTCTACGTATGAACAATTTCTTAAACGAGGTAAATTATTGACAAGCAAGTTGATGAAACAATAATATCAACAGTCTCGTTTAAAGTCATCATTTCGTAAATTCTATGGTCGATACAATGACCTTGTCAGGAAATACAATTTATCATTGAATGAAATGCTGACTGACGTTTTTCATACCAATTGTTAGTCCATTATTTATACACTGAATTGACCACGGATTTTTTCCGTTATTTCCTGATTATGACAACGAGCACACGGCGGGTGTGACCGGTCGGCAGGGGATGCTAACCCTTCCATGGCACCTGATCCCACCTCTGATGTTTCGGAGGTCCGTGTTTGCTCTGCTCTTATTTTGTATATTTGTTTAATGGACGTTGAGATTGAATACTGTTCGTTATTTCCATATCCTTCTTCGAATCCAAATCAAATTTTTTGTTCCATCTTGTCTCTGATGATAATGATGCATGGAGCATGGACATGATTCACGGTAATAAGATTTAATCTCGTCGTTGGATCTAGTAAAATAAAATGATTTTATACATTAGTCATATTTTGTTCATATGGCTCACCATACAATTGTACTTTAATTAGAAACGAAAGTACATTTATTTTTGCACACACATCATATCTTTCTGAGGTATGTATATGCAGCCATTTTTCCAATCTTTTCTTGATTTCATTCTTACAAGCCTGTAGTGAACATAAGAAAACCTGGTTTCATTTATGTGCTACTAGATGTGGGGAAAACAGTATTTCTAAGTCCATGATGAGCCTTAGTTTCCCAGAATATTTCCTGAGAGCCACACCTTTTGGGCTGACACTGGGCCTACCACAAGACCTATCTCTACTTCTGTCTTAACTATTTTATCTACTTTTTCTTCTGATTTCTAGATTTCTACATTTTAAAGTCCCTGAATCTTCATTATGCATTAGAATCCATAGTATCGAAACCATTAAGTAAAACCATAATACAAATAGTTTGCAGAGTTATTGTCAAGATAATGGAAAAATTCATGTGTTAAGTTTACAGACGTTTAAAAGAGATCATCTGTCATCGTGGTCATGTTTTTCTAGTCACTTTTTCCAAAACTTAGTCTGGACTCTGGAAACATTCTTCCACATGGCTCTATGATCCGTAGAATGACACAGGCGTTCAAACTGACAATTTTGTCGTTTGACTTTTTTTTATTACACACTTTCCCATCTATTATGGTCCCTGGTCGTCAATATCTGTACATTGACGATGACCTCAGATTCTGTAATGGAGATGAATTAATCTCTTGAATTCTATATCCGAGAGTTTTGGACAGAAAGCAGACATGTGATAAGTTTATGAAAATGTATTATATATATATTGGCTTGATCATTTCCCATCACCATTAGCATTAGATCCAAGTCTTTAACAGACCAATCCACCTTAATATTCTCGTAGGGCTGTGGCTTCTCTTACAGAAAACTAACAATGGTTATTATAAAATTGTTGTCTTTAAACGTTATGAACTTCCACTACGTAAGCCTTGTTTCTGTCCAGTTCAACTGCCCTCTCCGGGTACTTTTTACACATCACGTTCTTATATCTTCTAGACGCAGTTATAAATTTAGCTTATGTTATTTTTATTATTTTTTTTTTAGTCTAGGATATTTATTTTTACCTAGGTTTATTTAAATGCTCTTTGTTTTCTCTGCCTCGTATTTTGGTATGAGCAATTTTGCTGGATTTAAGTCTTTTCCTTCCAATTTTTTTTTTTACTGGCCCGAACTATGTCTAAATAAGCAATGCATTCAATCTGTCTTTGAATTTCAAACCACGATTACAGTTTATATATCAACCAAACAAATAATTTCTAGAAGAATTTAAATGCGAGAAATTATTTGTTTAGTTGATATATAAACTGTAATCTTATTTCAGTGACAAAGTGGATAATAAAAAGAAGTCATAAATTTTATTGCACGCCTTTCAACGGACTTAAATTATAAATAAGAACTGTGTATTGTGTGCACATAAATTACAGAGATAATTATGATTCTTCACAATACACAATTCTTATTTATAATTTAAGTCAGTTGAAACGCGGGCAATATTTTTTTTTACTTCTTTTCATAATCCACTCTGTCACTGGAATTATATTCATTAATAACAGCCAATCAGAATCATTGAGCAAAAAAATGTAACTTTCAAAGACCAGCCTGATCAAGTTACGACATTCTTTTCAACATAAACCCAACTAATTCCCAAAAGTTTAAATATATGCTTTTTGGAGGCAATTAAATGACGTAACAAAGTGACATTTATCATTATCTTTCTTGTTAAAGAAGAAATAAACATTGACACTTGAATAATACTTTCAGGAATGATGCAGGCAAGAATGAAAAATCTGGAGAATCTTCAAATCCACAACAATTGTTTTCCCGTGAGTATTAACATGTAACATAGTTTTAATATATTGCTGACAATACAATAAATACGATAAATTGTATTCGAACTGAGCTTTCCTCTTTGTGTTTTACACTAAAACTGTTATCAAGGACATGTTGATGCTTTTTGAGAAAAAAAATCTAGGTATTTTTTATGGATCAGATAATACACATAATTCATTTTGTTAATATAGTAATTGAGTCTATCGGTGTATGAATTTGTTTCATTTCACCAGGCCTTCATTTAATCTTTTTACAAGATCAGCTTTAATAGAGCCTAGGGGACACACCCTCTTCACAAATCATATCTATACGCGTAGGGATACTAAAACTTTGGCCCATAATATTAAGCATGCAGCTATTCACGTGCACACTTTGCTCTTACATTAAAATTAACAATGATTTATATTTATAAGCGTCCATCTAATATAGTCAGAGGAATATGTATATAGGGAAATATTCGTTTAATCGCAAAAAAGTGATTTTTATTAACTTGTACATATTTTATCTTAGGGCAAATAGCATTGCATGTTCAGTGACTCGAATGAAAATATTGTCAGTAAATATATATTTCGAAAACTTTATGCATTACTTTTCTAATAGGATGAATTGTATTTTAAATTATTTTATTTTTTCCATGTAAGGGTATAATGCTTAATGCATTTACTACATGTATTCAAATGTGTCTTTTATTTTCTTTCTCTGTCTTTGTGAAAAATCTCTTTTGTTTTGAATATGACATTAAACAATAAGAATTTGAAACTGAGAGTAAATGGACCAACTGCATTAAAACGTGTTATTCCATCTATGGCAGGTTAGATTTTATTGGATTTGGAAAAACACAAATTGACTTTAGAGACTTAAGCATATTGTAACATGAATTTTTTTTTAAAGAAATACATATTTCTTCAACTGATACAATTTCAACTTATAAGGAATAAATTTCGATCTTTAGATTAAGTAAGCTCGTACTTTTTACATATATATATATTTTTTTTATTTAACATGTCTTGCTTGCTTTTATAGATTTTAATCATATGAAATTTTAATTTGTAGTGGATTGACCCGTAGTGTCATATTTATGTTTAAAATAGCCATGAGCCATTTTCCAAATGCTGGCATCGCAATGTTCCTCGTGGTACTTATGATAATTGGAACACCACTTGTACTTTGTCCTGAATCAAATAAGGTAACTTCTTACATATCAAAATATTCACATAAGAGAGAGAGAGAGAGAGAGAGAGAGAGAGAGAGAGAGTGAGAGAGAGAGAGTTTAATATCACTTTTAATTCTATTGCAATAATGGAAAATGGTGCATATATACATTGATGATAAAAATGTTTTTATGATAAAATATCATTTTCTTTTCATTCTAGAGATCATGTTCCATATCACTGAACACAGCTTTGACAACAGACCATTGTCCATCAAGTCAAACTGATTGGAATGAAAGAGAAAAAAAATTTAATTGCATATCATACCAACAGAATTGCACAGCGTCCAATTTATTTTCATATCATTGGGTACCAAATGCTTGGCGAAATGCGTGTGTAGAAGTATGTGCAATTCAGACGCCCATTGTAGGTAAAAATAAAATCCATATCTATATCTTTTGTTCGTATTGCTAGAATGATCTCATCTGTGAAATAAACTTTTTTGTTCTTGTTTATTTTATGTTTGTTTATATGTAGGTAAAAAATGTCCGGAGTTCAACTTCGGGGGACAGATGGTTCAAGAATACAACGAAGGGGAATGCAAGTCGTGTCCCTTTCTGTACATCTCGACTGAGGCTTATAAATGTATGTTTTTTTCTTTGCTGTATATTAAATAGCTGAACACGAGTTCCGTTCATAATATGTATTTGCATAAGTCTTTGTCTGGAGGTCATTAGCAATGTCTTCCATCTTTTCATTTAATGAGACGTTGAAAAAATGAAACATGTGAAGATACTGAGTATTGATTGATAAAAAAAACATACAAAGGAAACAGATTTGTAGATGAGGGCACAAACCGGGAAGCCGAACAAATTCCTAGACAACTTGGAGGAGTAAGCATCCCATGCTTCTTGCATGGACTGTACGAAACTTTAATTATTTTATAGTCAACGTTTTGAGGGCATGAAATGAAGTCTCAATTGTAAATAACAGTCATTTAAATATTTTTCCAACAAAGAAATCACATTGAGTACTGTATTGTAGATATGGAATGTTTTGAATTTGAAAATGTCGCATCCTCCACAACAGATGTCAACAACAATAGTGGTCATCTATACAGCACCCTTACAACAGTTGTTGAAATGTATGTTAGTAACATGTAAATGTTTTTTTTAGACATTAATGTATTTTTCTATCACAGATTAAATTAAATTTTTAAATATCTGATACTAATAGTTTTATGAATGTATTCTTTATGCCATCATTTAAAAGAAACCAAAATACAGAATTTATTTCAAATGACATATTGTTTTTTTTTTTTTTTTTTTTTTTTGTTATTAGTGTATATCCTACAAAAATATGTATCATTTTAAATAATTTATTATTCATTATAATATGTTCTCTTTATTATACCCCCCCCCCGCTTGAAAAGGTATATAGTAATCGTTAATTCCGTCCGTCCGTCCGTCCGTCTGTACGTCCGTCCGTCCGTCTGTCTGTCTGTCCGTCCGTCCGTCTGTTACGCTTTGGGGTACCCATCTCTTATCCGCAACTCCTCTCATACCACTGAATGAAATTTGATGAAACTTTCACAGAATCTTTATTACATATTGCCATTGTGCACCTCCTATTTTACTTTTTGATCTGGCACATATTTTGGGTTTCCCGGCCACAGGAAAACATGGACTTTTTCACCAGTTATAACCATATGGGAGGCGGGGGGTAACATTTAGTGAGATCATGCTCACAGTACCTCTAGTTGATTTTGATTTTTGTTTTTTTATTGCATACGTGAATGAAATTTCAATTATTAGGGTAATGTATTTTATACATACAACTGAAACAGCAAAATAGCATACTTTAATTTTTGTGCAACTTGAATCTCCTTAAAAATTAAGAAGCATGGATCACAATCATGAGATCATCATTTTTACATGAACACCCGATTAAACCCAGCATAAAAAGATTAATCAATGCTGTTTATGACATGTTCTCACAAAGTTTAACAATGCTTTGGTTCCATTCATAAAGAGCATGATTCTATTTCTTATTAAGGGGATGAAGGACCTTTAGCTGAAAAAATACCTGTCATTTAATTTTTTTCATATTTTGTATATATCTTATTTAATATGTCCTACATACTATAAAGCAGACATATCAATAGGTTTCTAGACTTATTTCTGAGATATTGAGTGACAAATACCATACCCCACAGTGTCTGAGCGGAGTTTTTATTCTCCGTGTTTCTGGGTCCATTACTCGGTCGATAATTGAAATTTTTCACCATAGATAAAAAATATACCAGCGGAAATGTGTCTTTTAAAATATTTTAGAGTATGAATAGGGTTAAAAATTCGAAAAAGCATGATTCTTTTGTAACACCACATCTGGAGACGGAAATTTACGACTTTTTTAGGACAACTTTAACCATAAAAATATTAATTTGCAAAAAATCCTATCATTCAATATTTGAAAATTTACGTCGAAGTTCAAGGTCGTCATTGTATTGATTAACTGTAAAAAAAAAATCGACTGGTGAAGCTGAGCTCAATATTGCACAGGACAAAGTTAAACGAGTCATGATCATGAGAAAAACGTGTCATGTTGACATTTCTCGAGTACGGGAAAACCCAACTATGACGTCACACATTCCTGAAATAAGCGAAATGAAACAAACCCACAGAACTTTTCCGTCAACAACCATGTAAAAATATTTTTTGCGTTCTGAAATTTGCAAAATACCCTACCATGTACATAGTATGGCCCGTATGATTTTATACTACCCGTTTTTACCGTGTATGATCTTACTGAACTAAGAGATCCACTATGACGTTAAAGACGCACTGGACGCGCAGAGTAGGGAAACGGCAGAGTGGATTAATCTATTCCGTAATTTGATAATATTTGCAAGAAATTTTGAATGTTTTCAGATATTTTTATACTAGATGGTGTACGCAAACAAACAGTCAAAAAAATTATACAAGTACTGTGGTTTCAATCTCGTTTTGTACATATTTTATCAGAGATTATGACGTAAATCAATTGAGTCACGTGACCAAACGTCCTGCATCCCCTTAAGTTAAGGAAATCTTGAAATTCAAAATAGATTCTCTCTTTTTACACATGTAAATGCATTTTCGCCTAGTTTTCATAGTAACTATAAAACTTAAATCAGTATTAATTGATTATTAAGGAAAGTTCCCACAATTTACAGAGAATCAGCGTGTTCAGGATTTGAATGCATGCCAACACCTGTAAGATATTCTGTAGCCTTATTGTTAGGATGTATTATGGTCGCAGCTATAATCTTCGTTGTTAGTAAGAGATATTCCAGCAAACTAAGACAAAATGTCCCTGATCTGGAATTGCAAGGCAAGTAAAAAAGTTATAAATGACAATGTACTCTGTATCCAGACAAAATTTTCATTGCTATTAATTATTAGATAGGTTATATATAAAGAGGGATGGAGCTGGTTTTTCATCATAATTTAATGCATAATCTTTATGACAAACAAGATACCTGTTTTCCTCTGCATGGTCTTCTGTCATCCATTGGATCATTCAACTCTGTCTTCTGTAGTTATTATATCCTTTGAGCTTTAAAAACAATTTATAGACGTGGTTCTGAAGGAGCATTACATGGAAGATAACGTCAGGACATTTCACAAAAACTTAACTGTGAATTACTTAATAAATCCTTGTTTCATTGGACCAATGCTAATCTCATAACAGATCTCCTTCCTATACATGAAACATATTTCCATGATTGTCATTGGAAATACTTCACTGTGTTGAAGTTTGTTGAATAAAAAAGCAAAACATAAGCAAGAGTGAAAAAAAAATATTTTGAAACTATTCTTTAAGAAGCACTTTGAATGAATTCACTTACGTAATCTTATAGTAATGAATCTTTATTTTGATCTTCAGGTTATAAGAACAAAACTTCAGGAGAAACTATCCCACTTAAACAGGAGGAAGAGAATGATGGTGCGTTTATTTTCGTAAACACCTTATTTGACTCTTTTATTATAGTATTAACCCAAAAAAATGCAGAGGTCACAAGTAAGTCATCTGTCCTTTCCTGAGAGAGAATACACTGCACAGTGGAGACTGTACTGAGTTATACAATTCCAAATTGAATTAAGCATTATATTTGTACATGTTACACGCAGTTTCTAACAACTGTTATCGAGAGAAGTCTGCAAGGTGACCTTAAAATAAATAATATAAAATAAATATAAATGCAAAATTTACAATTTTTTTAATGATTTTATTTGTTGAAGGCACATTCTTCATTAGTTTATACATTTCCTTGAATTCGGTTTTGCTGGTTTTTCATACACAAATCACAGTCATAACAGGTCAAGCAGGCAGTGTTGTTTTAGCTCACCTCAGCTGAAAGCTCAAGTGAGCTTTACTGATCACATTTTGTTTATAGTCCGTCTGTTCGTCTGTCCGTCCGTGTTTCTGTCTGTTAACTTTTTTAACATTTTCGATTCTTATCAAGAACCATTGGTTTTCACTAAACTTGCCAGAAGGCATCCATGGTTAAAAGGGATTCAAGTTTATTCAAATGAAGGGCCAAGCCCTTTTCCAAGGGGAGACAATTAGGAACTAATGAAAATAAAAAGTAAATTGAAAGTAAAAATGAATTATTGAATCTTTATTGATTCAACTATAAGCATTACTTTATCTTTATAAACGTTTAAGGAGAGCTAAGGATTGATTGGACGTAGCCAACAAAGGCATTTTAATGGAAGTCATATTTTGCACAACTTACAAAGATACAGCTTATGAGAAAAAGGCATCAATGCAATTTAAAGAGAAAAAGTAGCAAGCTACTACATGTACTGAGAAACTACGAAAACCTTGAATTATATGATTTATTTCTAAAAATTGGTAGATATGTTTGAAAATAAAAGTGTACTTTGAATAAGGTGTATACTGATTTGCATAAACGTTGCAGATCATTTGTCTTTTTCCTTGTAGTTCTTCGTTTTTTCTCCCATTTTATAATTTGATTTATTTCAATTTTTTAGTAATTTTACCTGAATATTGTGTCCTCGCAACTTTCATCTCTAATTTGAATGTTACAGCTGTAAATTTTGTCGTTTTCTAATATATAATTTTGTGATAATTTTGTGCAGGTAAAATTCCTAATTTTATCCTTCTTGGTGATGCTTTACACAACGGCTATTTTTCATCAAATGGACGTAAGTATCTCCTTCGGTAGAGTACGCGTAAAAAAATATGTGTAGTAATTCGAGAAAAACAGTAAAGATTAATAACGCAGTTTAATTAAGATTAAGCAAAATGTTTCTTCAAGTATATATATCATGCATTGTAATCTGGTTATTTATTTTGGTAATTATAGTTCTGAATGCAGTTCATGAAATAATGTGTGATATAAATACATGAACTCTCTACATTGTGACTTTATTTGATGAGTAAACAAAACAAAAGATACCACAGAACACTTGAGAATATAGAGTAAACCCCAACAAAAATATTATAGTAAACTTTTGTTTGCAATAGTGTACTAAAGTAAATCAAATCCAATTTTTTTACCATAGTAAATCAACGTTCCAAAGATCTTAATATAGTAGATCAAATTTCCAAAGTTTTGACTATAGTAATTCAAAATTACAAAGTTTTCACTGTAGAAAATCAAAGTTCAAAAGTTTATACCATAGTTATTAGAATTTCCAAAGTTTTACTTAAGTTATTCGAAGTTTTAAAAGTTTTTTTGTAATAACTTTAGCAACTTATTTACAATATAGTTTAATATTCTTATTAATTGTTTGTTTTAAGGGGTACAAGTGTATGATATTGGGTATGTTAGGACTGGTTTTCATTGTTACTCTTAATTTAAATGCAATATTTACATTTAACAGTAGAAAAAAGAAACTTGTTGACTGAAGTTAAAAAAGCATATATTTTGATTCTAAATGACGCAAATTTTATCTTATGGTAATTTTTTCTCCATAAATAAGACTTACATTTTATCTGCATAAACATTCGAATTAAATAAATTTAAATAAACATCTCTTATTCTCGGTGTAAGAGAGAATTTTTAAATTAAATTCATTTCTTGTACATTATTCTTCTAGGGGACGGGTTGGGTTTTTAAAACATTCTTTGAAGCTTCAATGAACCCTATCCTGGAAATTTTATGAAATTTCATTTCATACAGAATGGGAAGTAAATTATTAATCCACGGCTTTTGTAGAACTTAAAGTTCCACATTTTTCACTATTGTAAATTAAAGTTCAAAAGTTTTCACTATAGCAATTCAAAGTTCCAAAGTTTTCTGCATAGTAAATCAAAGTTCCAAACTTTTAACTTTGGTATTATAGGTAACTATAGTTTACTATAGTATTTCTTTGTTACGGAAGAAAACATAGCAATCAATTTATTCATACCAAGTTCTACGTCATAAATGCATTTGCATCAAACTTGTTATAATAAATATTTTGATTTATTTTTAGATAGTCCGGCCATTCCAGAACAACAGGAAAAAACAAATCCTCCTGAAGATGAACCTAAATACATGGCATATAAAGAATACAATACCCGGTTACTTTCATTTCCAAGATTCCTATCACAGGATATGAAGAAAGGCTTAGCTTATGCTGGATTTTACTATGAAGGTTTCATTTTTGTAAAAAAAAAAAATTACTTTTGGGATTTTTTTTATTTTAAGGACGTTCGATCCTGAGATTTTGAGTGTATTTAATCAGGTCCTTTATTTGTAACATTCTGCATCGTTTTTAAGTTTCAACATTAAATCTGAATTCTACAGTGCAAATTCAACTATATTCAATGAGAAAACCGCAATTAAATTTCACCAAAAAAGAATTAAGCTAGGGACGACATTTTGAGGCAGAAGGTATTTTTTAGAGGAAAATGATCTTTTTTTTCATTATGAACTATAACAGTACTGTTAATTTTGGATTCCTATTTTTCCATCCTGGTTGCACACAAAGCTGTTTTTGCAGTGAAATGTGTTATGCTAGTTCTGAAATATATATGAAATTATTTCTTATGAATTCTATTAACAAAGGATGGAAAATATAGTTAATAATATACTGAAAATCTGGGGAAAAATTGAGCCAATTTTAACGTAAAATTAACACTTTTTTAGTAATATCTGAAAATTTACATCATATACCACCATTTTTGATGTTTTCCTTTCAAATATTCAAGATAAATTTAACTTATTTGCTTCAAATCAGAAAATGTTTAAGACTCTAAACGAATTTTCTTGTTTGTTCAATTTTAAATGCCGGAAAAATCACTTTTTGTTAGTGCAGAAAGGTCAAATAATTGATTACACGAAGCAATTTGAAACTTTTTCTTAGTCACAATATTTAAGTATCTTTTTTTTAAACAAATTTAGAGTTCATTTTGGTTCATGCTTTAATTGGATAAAAATATTGGAGGGAAAACGTCAAAAATTTAATAGTTAATTAAGAATCAAAATTCAGTGCAAAAAGGTCATATTAAATGCACCGTATTGATCCCTATTTTTTGATTTGAATTTTAAGTAAGTTATGTATGTAGATGCTTAAAATATACTTGGCAAGAAAAGTTTAAGACTTTAAATATCAGGATCGAACGTCGTTAACGAATTATTTCAAACATTGAATTGCTTGCTTTTAGGGTACGACTTAGCGACAACATGTTTTCATTGCGGTTGCTCAAAGGATGATTGGAAAATTGGGGATAGCGCCATAATGGAGCATTCCTACTTAAATTTCTCCTGTCCATATTTACGATACATGGGGGAAAACAACGATCTTCGAATTCCTTTACAATCTTTTGATCAATAATAACATGCAATATGTCCTCGCAAACGTTTCAGTTTTTTTTCAAACTTGGAAGACAACTTGAAATTGTTCAAAGCTTGTGCATACCATGGACATGCACGATTTCTCATCAACAATCTAAATAATGAAAGAAACTAATATACCAGTACCATTATTAAGATGAGCAAAAGAGTGTATATCCTGCACATATACGTGCTGTATGTGTTCAGGTGTTTTCAAACAAAAAAACTCTCAATTTTTGTCATAATAAGTGGAAGAAAGTAGGATTGAAAAACCCCATTTTGCTTACACTACATCTTTCATCTTATTGCCATTATTGTGAGTCAATTGTTGTTTGATTGTACAAGATGTACCGCATTGCTCAACATCACCCACCAATCATATCAATTTTAATAAATCATTTTCTTGTTGAATATACAGTTTGGTTACACATTTTTCTCAATTGTAAGCTAACAGTTTAATATTTATTATCCTCTCATTGTTCATTGTATTAATGAATGAAGCTTATCTTTATTGCAAGTATTTTGATGTAAAAATATTTCTGTAATATGCTTGTCAAAAAAAACTTTTGATTTTGTACTACCTCTAGCATGGCTAATTTCTTTCATAACAAATGTACTTACGGATATATCAAAATCAATACAGAAAAAACGATACTTCTTTTTATAGGATAAAATAGATCCATATCCTTGCACTCTTTGCGTATCGACTGCATGAGATTAATTTATTTTCATATATTCCTTTAATTCATCCATAACAACGTTCATTTAAAAACAGTATTCTTTAATCAGATTTTCTTCGTTTTTTTAGGAAAGTGTCAATATTTTTAGGAATTATAATTTTGTGATAGTAATTGCAATATTTTACATACTATGCTTTAATAACAAGTTGTTGTTTTGTTTTCTTCGGATACTACAAATATCTATATTGTAAATTTCAGAACGTTATATGTCAGTTATTTTTTATTTTCTTGGAAGGTTATTGCATTAAGATTCTAGTGTAAAAATTATTTTAAAAAATATGAATCGTCTTACATTATATTATGTTATCCGGTAAAAAGAGTTAGATTTATTGTCTATACATTTTGCTCTCACTTGTAATTGTTAAAATGTACATATCCTTTTAAAAACCAAGGTCAAGCGTATTGCTAATTGATATTAGGGCAATAAATTTATTTGGATTTGATATCACAATAGGATCGAGAAGTGACATTTTATGATAGTTATATGGTAATTATCTTAATTCGATAGGATCCGATATCGATGGAAAAGCCAATTTGCTTCAAAGCATTTTTTTAAAGAATTGTTTAAATCGTCAGCTTGGGGACTTGTTTCGTCTTATTAATGACGGAATATCAAATTGTGATCAGGAACAAGAAATCTGTTCAATACCTATTTTAATGCATATTCAATGATAGGTATTCAAGTTGATGTAAATACGAGTAAAGTAACCGTTGATACCGAAATTAATAGAAACATCAAAGCGAGCATTCAGTAAAATTAACTCTGTTTTGGCAAGGCTGTGAAGCCAATCTGATATTAATGAACATTTCCAGTAGGCTTGAAAAATCACTGTACAGTAACATCGAAGTAATCTAAACATCATGATGAAGAAAGCAATCACAAAAATATACTCAAACACTTTGACTTGTTTTAACTTTGTACTTGCTCTCTTTTATTATTTTTTTTTATAATGTCAAACAATCCGATCGGAAACGTTTAATTAACACCATTGCTGTGCTGTGCGATAAATTGGCAAATGATGTATAGTCAAGGGAATTTTTATAAACGTTAGTAAGTACAGATTGAATTTGTAAAAAAAATCTTTACAGACAGACGTGAATATCTTCAATATTTGTTAAAATAATCTGCATATTTTCTTCGATGTTCCATGTCCAGATTCTTTAACTGTTCGCTTACTATTTAGTGCATCTGAGGTAAAGGTTTAAGAAAGCTAACGTTAACTTCCCGTATTCTATTGATAGCCAATTGTCAATCTACTAATTTACTTAAGGTAAGAACAGTTGTAAAAACAACGGTAAGTATTCAACCTCGTCGTCCATTTAAAGAATACAGATCAGTAGCAGGTCAAACATTGACCTCCTGAAATATCAGAGGCGATAACAGATGCCTTGGAATATATATGCGGTCATCCGAGTGAACACCCTGTGCTCATTGACTATAAAAGGTTAAGTCCTCCTGAGTCAATAAACTTAATGCTTTACATAACGAGATCTCTATGGAATGGTTATTAGTTCATGTTATTATCATGCACTTATAGATTAAATAATTTTATTTTCTGGATTAAATAATTCTGTTTTATTTAATAGTTATTCTTTAATATGTATTTTCCATTTTTTCATTGAAAAGTTTGTTTATTTCTTTAATATGTTATTTCAATATCATTTTTTTAAATTAGTTGCGTTTTATTTTTTGTAATTTCCTTTAACACTTATCCTTTTAAAATCTGCTTGCGCATAGTATTGATTTATTTAACTTTGGAATTATTCTCTGTAAGTTTTATGAACTGAAATTTTTTGATGGAAGGGCAAAATAAACAGGACATGCATGTACCTCAAAGACAGAATTAATCACTTCGTTTATAAGTATTTATGGGTTCTAGTATATGTCAAGAATATTATTTCCTTAATACTTTTCCATTCTATTTTGGTTTATGTTTCAAAGTAAAAGGCATAATAATGATACACATTTGTTTTTCTGCCTCTTTTTAGCCTTTGGGAACTTACCCTAATTCATATACAGAAAAAATTGCTGTGCAATAACAGATTCTGTGAAACATTTCTGCAGCTAAAAAAATTAGGAAAGAATTAGCTACTTACATGTAAAATATTTTTTCTATTCAGATTAAATCTGGTAGGTCACTGACTGTTAATGGGGGTCTTTAATCTACCTATTTAAATCTCATCAATTGGACAGTCAAGGATGTAATAATGATCAAAGTAAAATTTCTATTATATCCTAACATACAGTGATGACTTTCTATTTATTATGGAGGAATAACAAAAAGGGAATCAACTCTACGTCACTAAGCAAGAAAAAGATCAAACCGAAAGTACATTTGAGGGAATTTCCAAAATAAAGATGGCGTCAAATACTGTAGAAGATATGGACATTACAGAACAAGAGGAATTTCTTGGACTGCAAGCAGATCCCCAAGACTGCGAAAGCCAAACTGTGCGAATTTCCACATATCAGCTTCCAAATCAAGTTCATGGATATGTATTTCAAACAAACTTTGAACTTCAGCTCTCTAGTTTCATTTGCACTGGCTCATCTAGTCGTAATTATTGGGTACGCAGTCGTGAGCCGAGAGTTGAAGATTTACCCTTTGTTTCTCAGTAAGTACTTTTTCTATATATCATTTCTACATGTTTATTTATTATCATGGTGTTGTAGGGCAGCACTAAAATAAAATTTGATTTACATCTACCTTTCTCAATCTTTACATTTCTATGGAAGTTTTTGTCAAATAATTGCTGATTAAATTAAATGAATTATGATGTGTTTTGGCTTTCTTTTAATTCTTATTTCTAATATAACAACCCTTTCTATTTAGTTTTTCTTTAATGCATTAACTCTGTTAGAAGAAAAGAAATTCTAAATTATAGTGTTTTACTTTTTCTTTCAGATTAATAGAAGAGGGTAAAGGAAAGAAAATTGTTGAACTTCTTGTTCATTTTTCAACGAAATATCGCACATGCAGACAGGATCCTTTGCTTTTTGTTTTAGCTCTCTGTTGCAGATCGAATGATATGGAAACAAAAATGTCCGGATATAATGCATTGAAATCAATATGTAGAATTCCTACTCAACTCTTCCGATTTCTTGATTTTTGCAAACAGATAAGCATTTCTCAATTGTCGCCGTCTAAAGGATGGGGTAGAGCACATCGGAAGGCAATCTGCGATTGGTATCTGAGTTACGGCACAGAAGAACGCAAGCTTAAACTATTAGCACTTCATATCACGAAATACTGCAGAAGATACGGATGGAAACACAAATCTGTGATTCGCCTAGCTCACCTTAAAGTGAGCGAAGAGAATCCAGTCTTAAAGTATCTGGTTATTGTTGCAGTGAAAGGTAAAAAATATGCAGATTCAACCAAATTTATGAAAAAGATAATGAAGCAAGGAACTTACCAGAAATCATTTTTAAAAGAAATTGTTGATCTTCTATCTGGAATAGAGACCGCAAAAAGTACCAAAGATATCTCTCAAATAAAGAAACTTATTTTGAAGCATAGACTAGTGAGAGAGCAATTGCCAACCTTCTGTTTAAATGATATTGGTATTTGGCTGGCTCTTGCGAGGCATATGCCTTTAACAGCCATGGTTCGAAATTTAGGGAAAATGTCCAAGTTAGAACTATTTCAAGTGGAAAATCCAACAGGAGACAATATATCCTTTGAGGAGCATTTAATCATTGCGAAATTAAAAAACAAAGAACTACTTGCTAAGGAGGCCGTTCACCCATTTACGTACATGTTGGCTCTAAACCAGTACAAAAGAGGTGAGAACCATTCTGGAAAACTGCAATGGCCAGTATATCCACAAATTTGCTCTGCACTCGAAGAAGGATTGTACTTATCTTTCAATAATGTCAAACCAACAGAAAAGCGGTTTCTACTAGCACTGGATATCAGTAAATCAATGGAAGAAAGCGTCAATGTAGCAGGTGCCCCAACATTACAGGCATTGGAAGTTGCTGCTTTTATGTCGACTCTGACAATTAAAACGGAAAAGAATTGCGATGCTATTGTTTTCACAAACGAAAAAGTGAACGTATTGCCTATTGGGTCTTCTGATACTTTAAATGAAGTAACTGAAAATATAAGGTCTCTCGCTCGTCCAGTGAGGGACATCCCAGCGGATGCTTCGTGGCCTTTCAAATACGCTCTTGAAAATAAGAGGAGATACGACGTCTTCGTTATTTACACAGATTCGAATGTTTCATTGAGTGACCCCCATCCTTCTCAGGCATTGCAGCTTTATCGAGAGGCCACCGGAAACAAAGAAGTCAGACTTGTTGTTTGTAATTTAGCCTGTTCCGATGTCTCCATAGGAGACATTGAAGATCCCTTTACTTTAACAGTGTGTGGATTCGATTCGTATGTTCCACAAACAATATCAAATTTTCTTAATGGAGAATTTTAATTTCTTTGATATGCACATTTAAAAAAGCCTTTAACTTGTATATTCAATTATCTTTTTTTCATTTAATTTATGGATCAATATTGCAATGATTTAACATTGAATTAAATGATGTTGTTGAACCGGTAAACCAAATGTTTAAGTTTAGTTTAAGGATTGGTTGATTGTATACTGTTTAACGTCTCTCTCCAGAATATTTCACTGATATGGAGACGTCACCATTGCCGGTGAAGGGCTGCAAATTTAGGCCTTTGCTCGGCACTCGGGGCCTTTGAGCAGGGAGGGATCTTTATTGTGCCACACCTGCTGTGACACGGGGTCTCGGTTTATACGGTCTCATCCGAAGGACCGCCCCATTTATTTGCTTTTTACGACAACCAAGGGGGAACTGAGGATCTATTTTAACCCGGATCCCCACGGGGTTTAAGTTTAAGAACAAACTGATCGAAATGGATATGACATGGAAAGACAATTGAACGGGAGTTTATGAATGACTAAATTGAAAATATATTTCAAACCTTCAAACAAAAAACGTCAGGAGGAAGATACAGGTATCAAATGTTTCGTTTTTTTGTAATATATATATATAAATGTATAAAAGTACACAATACATACATGTATACAGAATACATTATGTCTCTCAAAGGAATAATGTGTCTAACCTCTTGGTCCTGATTACAAAGCCTGTGTACATATAAAAAGTTGATTAAAATGAAGGATTGATTATTTGTATGTTATTTTACGTCTCTCTTGGGAATTTTTCACTCATATGGAGACGTGATAACTTGCTGGTAGGGAGCAACACATTTTTTTTCGCACTCATGATCAAGGCCATTCAGCAGGGAGGGATCTTTTTTTCATGCAAGCACCTACTAAGATACAGGACATAGATTTATACTTTCTCATTCGAAGGACCAGTTTGTACAAACTGATGAAAATGAATTTGAAATGGAATGATGATCGAACGATGACTTATTTGAAAATTTATTTCAAACTTTCAAATAGAAAATCAGAGTAGGAAAAATACACTTATTTTTATACATAAAAGTACACCTTACATATGCAGAATTCCTTCTGTCTCTCAAAGGAATAATGTGTCGGACCTCTTGGCTCTGACTATTCAGCTATTGTTCATGCATGTTTGTTTCAAGGGTTATTTAAAAATGGAAGAATATCCGCAGTAAACGTAAACAAACCTAGTTGTCGCAGCAATGCATTACATGTACAAATACTTGTGTCTATTGCTTATTCAAACTGGATTTCGGAAATTTCTTCATCACTTTATAATTATTTTCGCATGTCATAGATTATGTACATGGATTTATATAACCTGTGGCTTTTAACATAATTAAAATATATGTACTACTTTTCATCAATCTAATCAAAATTAGACCTTTCATCTCGCTCTTCGTTTTTGATATGTCGCTTCGTAGCGACATATTAAAAACGAAGAGCGAGATGAAAGGTCTAATTTTAATTAGATTGTACTTTTCATTTATATGAACAAAAAATATTTCAAACGCAAAAAAGCCGGTTTGGGAATATTAAGGTCGAAAAGGCTGTCAAAAAATTATTATTTAGCTCAATAAATTTTGAAAGCGATGATTATATCATGCATCAACATATTATTTCTATTCTACTAAAAAAGAATTAAGACACCGTGTCGTTATATGTCTTTCTCAATAAAGCACTGACTGTTCATATTGCATGTTTACTAGCATCGATTGCAATGGAATGCATTCCCATTTTCAAATACAATTAAATTATTTACTTTTCATAATTAATCCAATTATTACCACGTCCAGTAATAGTTTTTAATTAATTTTAAGCTGAAAAGGAGAGATAATCCATGTCGAGAAAAACTGAAATTTTCAATTTTAAAAGGATTTACAGCTAAATTCAGCTATATGATAAAAAATTTAAAGAAAAAATACACTACAGCCAAACAGAAAGACAGTCTTTATTTCCTAGACACCATACCTTATGGAAAATAAAATATAAAAAACATTTTTGTGCAATTGATTATTAATTTCCAAAAGCCATTGAAGAGTTTTATACAAAAATGGGAAATTCACTTTTTCATCACGGTCAAATAAATGTCAAGTATATATTTAATATGCATGTTAAATTATAAATAGCATTTCAAAACAATTTCTTTATAGTTCCAAATCCAAATACAACACATTCATTTATTTTCAATAATCAAATTATATCTATATCAACAGTATTATTTCTAATTTCAAGCTGAAAGGGGGAGATAATTCATGTTGACAAAAAAACAACAAAATATCATTTTTTGAGGATTTCAGTTATCAAGAAAATAAAATATATCTATGATTTAAAAAAATAGCCAAACAAAAAGGCTGAGTAGTTTTCATAGATACCATACCCTATAGAAAATTAAAACAAGAGGCCCATGGGCAACATCGCTCACCTGAGTACTGTAGCTATGAAAAAGTAGAAATTGGTTTATTGTTGAAAAGTTAAAATCCAAAAGTAATCCCATGATCAATCATGGATTTACTATTCTTCAAAGAATTTTCCTATATATTTCTATGTAAAACTTTGGTCGGCCATTTTGGCCCCGTCCTACCCCCGGGGGTCATGATTTGAACAAACTTGAATCTCCACTACCTGAAGATGCTTCCATATAAATATGATGAATAATGGGTTTGTCTTTCTTAAGAAGATTTTTAAAGGATTTTCCTATATATTTCTATGTGAAACTTTGGTCGGCAATCTTGGCCCCGCCCTACCCCCAGGGGTCATGATTTGAACAAACTTGAATCTACACTACCTGAGGGTGTTACCCCATAAGTTTCATCTTTCCTGGCACAGTGGTTCTTGAGAAGAAGATTTTTAAAGAATTTTCCAATATATTTCTATGTAAAACTTTGGTCGGCCATTTTGGCCCAGCCCTACCCCCGTGGGTCATGATTTGAACAAACTTGAATCTACACTACCTGAGGATGCTTCCATATAAATATGATGAATTATGGCTCAGTCATTCTTGAGAAGATTTTTAAAGAATTTTCCAATATATTTCTATGTAAAACTTTGGTCGGCCATTTTGGCCCAGCCCTACCCCAGGGGGTCATGATTTGAACAGACTTGAATCTTCACTACCTGAGGATGCTTCCATATAAATTTGATGAATTATGGCTCTGTCATTCTTGAGAAGAAGATTTTTAAAGAATTTTCCAATATATTTCAATGTAAAACTTTGGTCGGCCATTTTGGCCCCGCCCTACCCCCGGGGGTCATGATTTGAACAAACTTGAATCTACACTACCTGAGGGTGTTACCCCATAAGTTTCATCTTTCCTGGCACAGTGGTTCTTGAGAAGAAGATTTTTAAAGAATTTTCCAATATATTTCTATGTAAAACTTTGGTCGGCCATTTTGGCCCAGCCCTACCCCAGGGGGTCATGATTTGAACAAACTTGAATCTACACTACCTGAGGATGTTACCCCATAAGTTTTATCTTTCCTGGCACAGTGGTTCTTGAGGAGAAGATTTTTAAAGAATTTTCCAATATATTTCTATGTAAAACTTTGGTCGGCCATTTTGACCCCGCCCTACCCCCGGGGGTCATGATTTGAACAAACTTGAATTTACACTACCTGAGGATGTTACCCCATAAGTTTCATCTTTTCTGGCACAGTGGTTCTTGAGAAGAAGATTTTTAAAACATGCCACCAAATTTTCATTAATTCCCAATTATCTCCCCTTGAATAAGGGTGTGGCCCTTCATTTGAACAAACTTGAATCCCCTTCACCCAAGGATGCTTTGTGGCAAGTTTGGTTGAAATTGGCCCAGTGGTTTTTGAGAAGAAGTCGAAAATATGAAAAGTTTACAGACAGACAGACAGACGGACAGACGGACAGACGGACGCCGGACAAAATGTGATCAGAAAAGCTCACTTGAGCCTTCGGCTCAGGTGAGCTAAAAAATCATGTGCACAAAAATCATTGTGATTAATAATTTCACCAAAAAAGAAGTAGCATCATCTTTTGTCAGAGTCCAATAAATACACCATTTACATACGCCAGTACATGTTTACATGTTAGAATATCAGTTTACATTTTAAAATAAATTCCTTTACATTTCCAAATTCAAATACAACACAAATTATTATTTTTCATTATAAACAGTAAAATGTAAAAAACATTTGAAAATATTAATCATATTAATATTGATTACTAGATACATTTATCATATAATCATTGTATATGTAAACACAATTTTTAAAGTTTTACATCTTTGTAAGGTGCAATCATGCCACTCAGAATATCATTAATCTCCCCTGCTTCTCTTCTGTAGTAAGTGACTGTCCTTTGTTTATTAGCCTCTTCTAAAAGCACTTAAGATCCTTTGGAAAAGAATTGCTGCCTGATTAACATTATCCAAAGTACCGTCATGGAATCCACTGAACTCTAAACTCTGCTTTTTGACAGCTTTAAATATCTTATTTTCCATTATTCCTAAAATAATAATTACAATATACATGTACAAGAACTTATCATTCATCAATTTAGAATTCTTTAGTTTATGCTACATTATTATTAAGGTACTAAATGGTTGTTTTGATTTTATAAATTACTTTAAATGGAATATCAAGTTTATATAATGCAGTAATTTCATTAAAAATCTATAAATGGTTGCATGACATATATTCTCCCACCTTTGGAGTCTTATTATTTGGTGGTGTTCAATGATGTTTCCTTGCTGTCTGTAATAAATAGTGTAACCTTTTCCTTCAAAACGATGATGCAGCCCATCGCATACATTCTGTGAAAATAAAATGGAGTTTAATTCATCTAAAAAACAATAATACTAATTTATGAAATACAGTAAAACAAAGTTATAACAAAGTCACAGGGACCTATGAAATTACTTTGCTATATCAATTACTCGTACCGGTCACGGTAGCCTAGTGGTAGAGCGTTCGCTTCGTGATCGGGAGGCCCGGGTTCGATTCTCGATCGGGGCACCGCGTCATACCTAAGACGTAAACATAGGTAGTGACTGTTCCTTCGCCAAGCGCTCGGCACTAGAAGTGAAAGTCACGGGTCTTTCGGATATGACCTTAAAAACGTAGGTCCCGTGTCACGGTAGGCGTTGGCATGATAAAGAACCCTCACTGCTCAATGGCCCTGAATGCCGAGCATAGGTCTAAATTTGAAGCCCTTCATCGGCATCGGTGACGTCTCCATGTGAGTGAAAAATTCTCAAGAGGGACGTTAAACAATATACAATCAATCAATCAATCAATTACTCGTTATATCCATATAAGGAATTTGTTAAATTTATATAGCTGGGGATCTAAAATAACTTCGCTATATCCATGAATTTGCTAACTCTGTGTTCGTAGTAAACGAGTTTTGCTGTATGTGAAATATCTTTTCTACTAGTGTATTTTTCATCATTTGCAATATGCCTCCAGTTTTAACTTTAGTACAATTTATCGAATTTAAACAAAATCTACACTACTTGAGGCTTCTTCCAATGACTTCCATATCAGTACAATATTAATCATGGCTTTGCTGTTCTAGGGAAGATTCTCTCCTTTATATTGCAATGTGAAACTTTGATCCCCATTGTGGCCCCATCCTACCCAAAGGGGGTTTAACTTTACACTACATCACCAGAGAATGCTTCCATATCATCATCTTCATGTTCTTGAGAAGATTTTAAAAGATTGTTACTTAAACCATTACAAGTTTTCTATCTATTTTTTAAGATCCATGTGTGCCTTGGTTTTGGATCCCAATGAGAAAAGCCCTTTATTTTTCATTCAAAAGTCATGACCAAGGTCAAGTTTTTGAAAAGTTTTTCATTTTCAGTCGGGTGTCAAATCTGTAATCTGTTACAAATCTGTTTGCCTGTGACAAAATTTGTGCATCTCAGGCGGTTGAGCAAGTTATTTCAAACACTGCCTTAACCATACCATCATACTTATTCATGCCTCATCGCACTAACATGTAGGGGAGTGCACAGTAACTTAAACAGGTCTAGACGACAAGATTATCTGATGAATCAGCTTAAATTTGCATGTAAATTGGCTATCAGTTTTCTTTAAAATAGATATGCCCCCGTAAACGAAGTTTCGGGGTATATAGTTTTTTGTCGTGTCCGTCTGTCTGTCTCTCTATCTGTCTCTCTGTTTGTCTGTTTGTCCGCAAAAAATTTTAACCTTGCCCATAACTTTTGATTTAGTGGAGCTATGACTTTCATATTTCACATGTGTATTCCTTGTGACAAGACCTTTCTTCGGGTACCACCAAATTTGACCTTTTGACCTTGACCTTGGAGTTTGACCCACTTTTACATGAAAATTTTTAAACTTTTACTTTGGCCATATCTTTTGAACAGTAGATACCAAGACATTTATACTTCACATATGTAATCTTTGTTGAAAGTCCTTCCATTGGATACCAACAACTTTGACCCTTTGACCTTGAAGATTTCTGTACCTATGAAAAAACTTTAACCTTGGCTATAACTTTTGAACAATACGTACTAGGGCTTTCATACTTCACATACATAATTCTGATAAAAAGACCTTTCATTGGATACCAAGAACCTTGACCCTTTTGACCTTGACCTTGGAGTTTGACCTACTTTAAAAATACAACATTGACAATAATTTTGGAAGGGTTAGGACTAGGGCATTCATACTTCACAAATTTAATTCTTGTGACAAGACCTTTCATTTGATATCAAGAACCTTGACCTTGGTGTTTGACCTACTTTTTACAAACTTTAACCTTGACAGTTGGGGCTAGAGCTTTCATATTTCACATGTGTAATCCTTATGACAATACCTATCATTGGATATCAAAAATCTTCACCCTTTGTCCTTGACCTTAGAGTTTGACCTACTTTTTACAAACTTTAACCTTGGCCATAACTTTTGAACCGTAAGGGCCAGTGCTTCATACTTCCCATACGTAATCTTTGAGACAAGGCCTTTCTTTAGAACACAACAACCTTGACCCTTTGACCTTGACCCGGAGTTTGTCCTATCTTATAAAATGTTAACCTTTTACATATCGCATTTCGTGTGAAAAGGCCTTACTTTGGTTCTAACATATTTGATCTGCATTTGAGAAAGCTTAACCGTCGCTATGTTGCCGTATGGGGGCATCAGTGTTTCACAAACACATCTTGTTTTAGACAGCAGCACAAGGTGCACAATTATCATTTAACCCCTCAATCAAATTTCAAAAGTAAGACATACAAACGTCACAAGGTTTGTATGGTACGTATTGGCAGTGTTTTCAATAAGAGCCGGCAACCAGCAAAATTAACCGCCTGTACGAGTAATTTTGCCGGCTATGAATTTTCCGTCATTAGGATTTTGCCGGTGTAAAGACGAAAAATGACCCCCATCGAATAATGACCGGGGGTCATTTTTCAACGACAAAAAATGACCCCCACCCGTAGAAAAAAATTATTTTTTGTAGAAAAAGGGTCCTAGGGGGTCATTATTTTATATGTTAGTCCTATAAAATAATGACCCCCGTTGAAAAATGACCCCCTTTAAAGTAATACAAAATATACACTCTTTGATATCTTTTTTACAGAGAAACTAATTTTTACATTTTCTGTAACCAGAAAAATACAAAAAGTCGTATGAAATAATTAAGAGATTCACGTAGTCTTTCAATGCTAAAATTGTGTTTGAAAAGAGATTCTTTAATTGTCAAGTAAATAAAATTTCTTTTTAATATTCCTCCTTATAATGTTTGCTTAAAGAATGATATTCCACTTGTTTTTAGAAATCAAACCATGCAAAAATCAGGTTTAAATACTCTTTAATGGAGATTTATGAAGAGACTGACTTTTACAATTGACGACTGACTTTTACAATTTAAACAGAGACCAAGTCCAATTACCATGATTACTAAAATGTAAAAGTCAAAAGTCAGTTGTTTAGTGTTAATGTAAGTATCTTCATAAAACTCCAATAGGAAAAATTAAATTTTCCGTCATTTCAACTTTTAGTTTGTTTAAGTTTGGCAAATCCTATTTGACAATGAAAGAGGAAGAAATTTTTATCCCCCCCCCCCCCCCCCCCCAAAAAAAAGGAACATAACGTTAAATCAAAACAAAAAAAATAATAATAAATGAAAAGCAAAAATATGAATAAAACTCTATACCTTTCAATAATTCTGAAAGAGGCTCTAGATAAAATATTGAAATGAAGTTAAGCCTTCAGACAAGTACTATCATATCATAATTTACTTCGCCATGATTAAAGCATACTTTAAATGTTGGTGGAGGTATGCTTGAAAGTATTGTGGCAAAGTAACAGTTAAAAATTAGTAGAATAGTAGATTATTTTTAGCTTATTTTTAATTCCTTCTTATAGAAAAATAAAGGTAGGGTGGTTTTTTTTGCTTTTGTTCAATATCGACTTCCACCTAAATAAGAAAGAGGATGGGGTAAGTTTAAGACCTAAAAATATGCTCTGTAAATCTATGGGCTAGTGTAAAATGCAAAGTCATTCTAATGCAAAAACTATACATGTAGACATAAACTTTTGATTTAGCACACAGTATTCATTACATTTCTTTTAATGTAGAACCTACTTCGTATGACATCATAACTTGTAAATGTGTTAAACCTGTGCTGACCCATTAAGACATCATAATTAATTCAATGCCACTTTTTCCCGTACTTGACAGCTTCAATAAACATAGGTAATCAAAGATTACGAAGCTCACCTCGACGAATGTTATCAGTTTAAGTAATGCAAATCTCACATCATATTTTCTTAATATTGAGTATTCATCCTAACAACAATATTCTTGCAAGTTGTGTTTAACCCCTTACATGGCATATACACATTTCTAAGCCTGTAGCGTGAAAAATATGTATAGTGTAAACAAATATTCATAACTGTTAATAATGCAGATATCAAGGTCTTCAAGTTCATTCGGATTGATCTGTTCCCAAAACTTTAACCAAGTCTCTTGTATGGAAAATATAGGTCAGATCCAGCATCCGAAGCAAGTCTGATAGTGTCCATCCTTAGATGCATCATCCATGCAAGTTTGGTCAAGCTAGGGCTTATATTTACTTTAATATTTATTTAATGAAAATGTAGGTCAGATCCAGCATCTGAAGCAAGTCTGGTAGTGTCCATCCCTAGATACATCATCCATGCAAGTTTGGTTTAGCTGGGGCTTAAAGTTACTTGGGAATGAAAATGTAGGTCAGATCCAGCATCTGAAGCAAGTCTGGTAGTGTCCATCCCTAGATACATCATCCATGCAAGTTTGGTTTAGCTAGGGCTTATAGATACTTGGGAATAAAAATATAGGTCAGATCCAGCATCTGAAGCTAGTCTGGTAGTGTCCATCTCTAGATGCATCATCCATGCAAGTTTGGTCCAAATAGGGCTTATAGTTACTTGGGAAAGAAAATGTAGGTCAGATCCAGCATCCGAAGCAAGTCTGGTAGTGTACATCCCTAGAAACATCATCCATGCAAGTTTGGTTTAGCTAGGGCTTATAGTTACTTTGGAATGAAAATGTAGGTCAGATCCAGCACCTGAAGCAAGTTTGATAGTGTACATCCCTAGATGCATCATCCATGCAAGTTTGGTCCAAATAGGGCTTATAGTTCCTGTGGAATGGACCTTCTACAAAAACTTTAACCTGGTCACTCATCTGGAAAATGTTGGTCAGATCCAGCATCCAAAGCAAGTTTGGTAGTGTACATCTCTAGATGCATCATCCATGCAAGTTTGGTCCAAATAGGGCTTATAGTTCCTGTGGAATGGACCTTCTCCAAAAACTTTAACCTGGTCACTCATCTGGAAAATGTTGGTCAGATCCAGCATCCAAAGCAAGTTTGGTAGTGTACATCTCTAGATGCATCATCCATGCAAGTTTGGTCCAAATAGGGCTTATAGTTCCTGTGGAATGGACCTACTCAGAAAACTTTAACCTGGTCACTCATATGGAAAATGTAGGTCAGATCCAGCATCTGAAGCAAATCTGGTAGTGTACATCCCTAGATGTATCATCCATACAAATTTGGTCCGCGTAGGGCTTATAATTCCTTGGGAATGGACCTGCTCCAAAAACTTAACCTGCTCCAAAAACTTTAACCAGGTCACTCATCTGGAAAATGTAGGTCAGATCCAGCATCCGAAGCAAGTCTGGTAGTGTACTTCCCTAGATGCATCATCCATGCAAATTTGATCCAGGTAGGGCTTATAGTTCCCTGGGAATGGACCTGCTCCAAAAACTTTAACCTGCTCCAAAAACTTTAACCAGGTCACTCATCTACGAAATGTAGGTCAGATTCAGCATCTGAAGCAAGTCTAGTAGTGTACTTCCCTAGATGCATCATCCATGCAAGTTTGGTTCAGGTAGGGCTTATAGTTACTTGGGAATGGACTTGCTCCTAAAACTTTAACCTGGGACGCCGACGCTAACGCCGACACCGACGCAGACGCCGACACCGACGCCGATGCCGGGGGTATAGCTAGGTGAGCTAGAAATGGTAGAAAATACTGCATTTTGAAATTCACAGAATTCAATCATGCCAACATAATCTTGATTCAATTCATATATTTTTTGGTTTATAATGCTTAACGGCAATATATTTCTGGAATAAGAGAAAATATGTAGGCACCTTTTATTTACTAGATCTAGACCTGAAGTTGACAAACCCAAGACTATCTAATGTAATGAAATTACAATGTACATACAACTTTCGTAATAATTGGAATGGTATGTAACCATTTTGAAGGAATGCATAAATCGTAAAAAATCTTTAGTTGCCAGCTATATAGTGTAATATCTTGATGAAATATGTCTAAGTCAAAGATGTACGTGTTGTAGATCGTTTGATCGTGTGTACATTTTTGTGATATCTATAATGAAATGATGTGCATTCCTTTTAACAATTATTTGTTACCTATTTATATTCTTGGTGTTTGATTAAAATTTTTCTATTAAATATGATCTTTTTAAAGAAAACGTACAATTTCTGATAAATATTTAATCTGAAAGTAACTCCAAACAGTCATTTAATTATTAAATCCCATGTAAGTGCAAAAAGGTCAAGAATATGAGTATCGGGAAATAATCTTTCATTAGTTAGAGGAGAAAGGTATACATTTGAATCATTTTGTAATCATTTGGCTATGTTCTTCATCATATTGAAGATTGAAAACATTGTGACAAAGACGTCTAAAAAATATTTACAAATATAGGGTGAATAATTGACTAAAAATAATAAAGTATATTTGACTATTTTTTTTAATGGTGGACTTATCTTTTATGTTAATTGAATAAAAAAGAATTTATTCAGGATAAAATATTGTTCAATATTATTCAATTAAAAAGTTTATAAACGACGATGTTTGAAGAAGTATTTTTGTGATTTTTAATATTCCCTTTATGACAAGTACCCCTAAAACATTTGAAAATATGAAGTCGCAGTATGTAAATACCATACCAAGTTTCACAGCCTGTTCTAGATTAAAAAAGCAAAGAAACATATCATGATATCTTAACTGATTGATAAGCAAATACTAATTTATCATTTTCAAAAGTTTGAAAATTTTGTGACAAAGACTTTTCCGACATAGGTTCTACCTTAATTCTTGTTTTACTCCACCCTTTTACCCAGTTCTGAGTATATTTTTTCAGAAAATTTAATATGAAAATCAGAACAAACATTTTCATTGTTGTAACGTCTTCTTTATAATGTATATTAATATGAAAAGTTAATTGAAGACCATTTCTTTTTTTGTCCCCGTAATCGAAGATTCGGGGGTATATAGTTTTGTCGTGTTCGTCTGTATGTCCGTCTGTCTCTCTGGCGGTTTGTTTGTCCCCAAAACCTTTACCAAAACTTTTCATTTATTGGAGCTATGACTTTCATATTTAATATGTATATTCCTTGTGACAAGACCTTACTTACCACCAAATTTGACCTTTTGACCTTTACCTTGGAGTTTGTCCCATTTTACACAAAAATGCCAAATTTTAACTTTGGCCATAACTTTTAAACGGTAGGTATACTAGTACTCTCATACTTCAAATATGTAGTTTTTTGGCATTACCATTCATTGGATACTAAAAACTTTGACCTTTTGACCTTGACCTTGGAGTTTTCCGTACTTATGATTTTTTTTACCTTGGCTATAACTTTTGAACAGTAAGGGCTAGGGTATTCATACTTCACATATGTAATCCTTGTTACATTAAACATCTTCTTAAGAAATCATTAACTTTGACCTCTGAGTTTGACCTACCTTTCAAAAACTTATCCTTAGCCATTACTTTTGAACAAGTGGTGCTAGGGCTTTCCTATTTTGCAGTTGTATTTCTTGTGAGAAGACCCTACTTTGGGTAACGATATCTTTAAATTGCATTTAAGAAAAGTTTAATCTTCGCTATGCTGCCATACAGGGGCATAGCTGTTTCAAAAACACATCTTTTTTAGATATGAGGATTTGCGGATAAGAGATGGATACCTCAAAGCGTAACAGACGGACGGACGGACATCCCAATCACTATATACCCTACCGCTTTTCAAGCGAAGATATAATAAAATATAATACTGCTGATTTTTTCTGTCAGTTCGATGATTTCCACCATCAAAAAACAATGTTTACTTAACCCTTAAGGCTTGATAAATCTTTTACTCCTTTAGATTCTGAATCATTGCATTTACCTTAAAATATAGCTAAAATTGTATAATGTTATGAGATCAACATATCATCAGTTTATTTCCAATAAGCTCAGGTGAGCATTTTGGCCAATATGCTTCTTTATCCCATTTTTTTGCCCCCTAAAAATTTTAGCTTTAATCTACAGGCGGTCATTTTTCTACGGGGGTCATTTTTCTTCACGTGGGTTCTGCAAATTTTTAAGGAAGTGACACTTTTTCTACGGGCAAAAGGGTCATTTTTCTACGTCGAATAATGACCGGGGGTCATTTTTCGCTGTCGAAAAATGACCCCCGGTCATTATTCGATGGGGGTCATTATTCGGCTTTACACCGGTGCTGATACGCGAAATCCATAGATTTTATCGCAACAATTTCCATGATCTATAGTAGCTTCCCTTGAGTGCGCTCTTTTTTCAAGGAAGTTTGATTAGATCGATAGTGTCAGGTAATGGCGTCGCGGACAACGAGTATTTGAGCGAAGACTTATGCTGCTGCTTTAACACATGCGTTTGAGATCACATACATTAAGAGGCATAAAGAATGGTCCATTTCCTTTTGTTTGTGTTTTATAATTTTCGATTGAAAATTGATCATGTATCCATTCTAATTCTTACAGAATTTCTGCAAACTGAAAATCTCAAATGTTAAGCTGACAATAATAATAATTACGAATAAAAGTCTTTATATTTTAATCGTGACTAAGACATAGAAATTCTTACAGCATTTCCTCAAACTGAAAATGAAAAAGATATTCTTTTTCATTTGTCTAAGAACTCTTGAAATACGGGAATAGTATCATTTTCACATTTGGGAAGGTTTCAATGTACTAGAATTTTGTATCAAATTCCATTTTCTTAATTATTTTGTTCTGACACAAAATGTCAAAAACGTAAATCAATTTCAAAGATTAATCTATGAAAAGTCTAAGATTGCAGAATATTTCAATTTTTAGGGGGTACTGTACATGACCAAGTTTTTAAAAAATCTAAAATTTTCAACCAAATATTTTTTTAAGTTTTGAATAAAAGTCCTGACCAATTTATGTGAAAGGGACTAAATATGTAGAATTTTAATATGTAGAATTTTAAATATAATATTCTACCACAGACAACTGTCTGTACTAGAATTTCATACTAAAGTTGTCTATATGTTTTTATAGACACTTAGTTTTCGGGAAAAAAAACCCAGTCTGTCAAAAATCTTGTAAAAAAAAATGTGAAAAGGTAAAAAAAAAATTTCTAATTGGATTTTTTGGGGTAAAATTTGATAATTGATAGTGACAAGAATGTGAAAAAAAATAGTTTTTGAATGGCCTGAGTGGTCAGAAAAATGAGTGAAAAATGCTGATTTTTGTTTTCGGCCGGGGGGCTTCGCCCCCCTGGGCCCCCTGCCAGGGCTCTGCCCTGGACCCGCTGGGGGCCTAAGGCGGCCCCTAGACCCCTCGCCGAGACTGGTTTCCTGCTATTCCATCTATTTTTCCTTCTATTGAAAATCTTATTGAAAACACTGATTGGAAGCAACTACAGTGGTACCTCATTTATCCGGATGCTTTGGTTCCTAGTCAAATTTTCAGATATGTGAAGTGTCCGGATACCTGAATTACCAGTTAAATAAGACAAAATAATGTTAAAAATTTTCGTTCCTATGAAAAATCGTCCGAATACTGAAGCATTCAGATATATTACATCCAGATATCTGAGGTTCACTGTATTTATCATCTAAAACTACAATTTTAAATGTGAGCATCGAGCAGTGTCTTTGGAAACTAATCTTTCAATTTTGGCTGTATAAAGTAAAAAAGAAACTCTATTGTTTTTGGTGATGAAGTAAATAAAGTTTTTAGTATGCAGTAAATCGACGAAAACCGTGTGTCGCTTCTGATTTGTATTAACAAATAGTAGACTGTCATGCTTGGGGACTCATTCAATTAGTTGTAGAATGCTAGAGTAGAGACAAAAACATTGTGCTGAAAATTACATTCCATTAACAGTAGTGTACCCGAGCTCTTAAGAAAATGGAAATTCGTCTCTTGCTTAATTAAAAGTATTCAACAGCTGCAATACTACAAGTATCTATGATTTTTCCTTTTTATTAAAGACTCATAATACATTGTCATATAGGACTTGTAAAATACTTTTGACTGCATATAAAAAGCTTTACAATGCTATTTTGAATAGATTAATAGCGAGTCCAGCAAGGGTCGCAAAGCGATGCACGTAACTGCGAGCTCTGATGAAAATGCCTGGGCAAAGAGAAAATTCAGACTACTGCACATTCATTCCTAAGAATTTTTTACCGCAGTAATTTGGACCCACAATGCATCGCTTCATACATAAACTCTTAAGCAACATTCTCGTGAGAATAACAACAAAAGTTAAACGAATAATAAACTTGTCTTGATTTAATGATTTTATATGTTTATTGCAGAAAGATATTCATAAACTGATTGAAATCAGCCTTGTTCAGGCTTCGGTTTGGTAAAGCAACGTACAAACGACGTCATATGACGTCAGGATCTAATACGCACCGAATGTCACGGGCGGATTTACATGTCCAATCTAAATGAAAATGGATAAGTATATGCGCTCTCCCTAACGGTCGCACCATCAACATATTAAAGCTACATAGCTATTTCAAGCTATAAAATTAATTATCTTAATCAAGAAATTGTTCTGCAGTGTTCTGGACCTGATCTTACCTGGTCAAATGTAAAATGTACATTATCTTCCCTCTCCAAGTCGAGTAAGCTGACTAAATCGGACTGCCACCCCTCTCTGAAAGTTTACTCTTGGACTCTGGTGGATTACCGTAGAATTTAAACTTCTGAGATAGATCACAACGGTGTCAGTAGGCCGGTCAGTAGGCGAGTACCATTTCGGGAGAACGTCAACCATTAGTCCGAAAAATCTGACGTTTTTCTGGCTTTTTAACGATTTTGATATTTTACATGCCAGGACGTCAGAACTGGCGCCATTACAAAAACTGGGAAATCGCCGCCTCCAACCGGAGGCGGCATTCAGAGGTTGATTTTCGATATTTGTAAACCGAATTAAATGCTGAATTCACATATTATCAATAGTACAAAACCTTTAGTACTCACCAACATCGTTTTTATGTTTCGTTTATGAAATAATATAATCCGATGAACACATTTTATCTGACTGTCGAGATTTGTTTTCATTTCGTGCATTTTAAAATCGTGCGAGTTCTGAATCGGAATGTGGAGTGGTAATTTCTATTCATCGCTATTGGTGAGTTCTGGTAGCATTGTGCCATTGATAAATTGTGCAGGTCCGGCACAATCTCTTGATTAAGCTATATAGCTTGATTTAGCTATATAGCTTCATTAAGCTATTCAGAATAGCTTGATTAAGCTATTTTGTAAGACTTTTTTCTCAAATGTGTTATTTTTTCAACATGTGCAAAAAGTCGCACCTTGGTGCAGTGGAAATATTAAACTTTGTATTCTTCTGAATACAATGCATGTAAAAATCACTCAACAAATTGCGTCTCCTTGAGAGACTTTGTACTCAAAGTTTTAAAAGTTTTGGGGCTATTGATGAGTGACCACACTGTTATTTCTTGAATGAAATTATAAAGGAGGCCAGTTATGGCCAACAGGATAATTGATTAGTAACAGATCAGCACAATGAGTAGATAGAATGTGCTATCGTTAAAATGATATTGTCCTACGGACCCGGTTTAACGATAGAATTCGTTCCGTGTATTCGTAATGTAGCAAAAAGAATAACCCGCATAGTGCATTTACTAGGAACAATCTAGAGAGTTCCGAATGTAAACATTTGAATGGAGAGAAAAACGTTGGGAAAATTAATTGGATTTACGTATTTATATGGATTATTTTTTGGGATAAAAGGCATAAGCAATCTCAAAAAGGTTTGTTTTGATTAATTTATAAGTTATTTTCTGTGCAAATCCGTTTGTATCCTTCAAAATCGTTTCGTTGCGATTCTGCAATTTTTTGCTACATTACGAGTATATGGGTGGTATTCTAACTGTGGTGAGGGCTTGTACCGAGACACAGTTAGATTATTCTAACTACACAATGAGAAGCAATCATACTTACCCACGCCTCACCGCACACACAGTTACTCAAACAATGGAAATTCATATTTTGCTTAAAACTATTCAACAGCAGCAATGTTTGAACTTTCTGTGATTTAGGTTCTATTTTTGATAGTCCATAGTACATATATGAATAGTCAAATATTTGCGACTTTTTGTTTATATCTTTCAAAAAACGTTTTTGTGAAAAATTGCATATAAATAGCTTTATCAAGCTATTTTGAATAGCTTAATAAAGCTATATAGCTTTTTAAAGCTATATAGCTTAATCAAGAGATTGTGCTGGACCTGTTGTGATTTCGGCATCTAATTCGGTTCCCAAGTATAGAAAATCAACCTCGGTTGAAGACGGTGAAATTCCCAGTTTTCGTAATGGCGCCGGTTCTGACGTTTTCCTGGCATGTAAAATATCAAAATCGTAAAAAAGCCAGAAAAACGTCTGATTTTTCGGACTAGTCAACCATGTCAACAAGGCGGTACTACGAATCACCGGAATGCCCCGTAATCACCGAAATGCCCTTACAAATCACCGAAATGCCCTTACAAATCACAGAAATGCCCAACAAAATCACCGAAATGCCCACACATATGTTTTTACAAGATGTTTTTCATAAAAAATAATTCTTATTTTAATCATTAAAGCATTACTGACGGTAAAATTAATTATTTTCAAGTTTTGTGCTCGCGTACTTCAAAGGGCGATAACTCGTATTTGATGATAATTTTCTAGGAAGCAAGATTTACGTAGCCAAATAGATATATATATAAAATAATAATGATATTTCTCAGAAAAAAATTGCGTTTAAAAATATTCCTAACAATAAACTATTCTTTTATAAAATTTTTGTTTCTAATATTATTTACGTATTTTCTTGATTTCTAAAAAAGAGGACACATGTGTAATTTCCTGGAGAGTAACATTTATAATCAAATAGAAAGATTTTACGTTTATAGTACTAAGTATACAAACCAAAATATATGCCATATATGACTTTAATAAAAATTTATTTTTTATGCACTGAACTATAAGATTATATGATTGGTATAATCAGGGACTTATATATGTCACTTGTACATTGTTTAAATTTACAAGGATCGAAGGAATTGGTTGATAGTGTATTATAAATATTGCATGTATGAATTAAAGTTTTGCTGATCTAATTCGTAAATTATTGACATTATATTATGTTCACACTATTTCTGAAGAAATTACACTTTTTTTCATTTCAGCACAGAAAAGAGCTGCAATATTGAAAGATATATAATAAAATCTATAAAAATATGAATTTATTTCATTTTAGTATATATATATAAGATAGCAAATTTTTTTTGGAAGTTTCATATTTTACTATAAAAGATAAAAAAAAAAAAAAGAACGAAGACAAAATGAATTTTATTTTATTGTGTTCAATGTTCGAAACAATTGGATATCTGAAATAATAATTATGTTTACTGTGTATACACAGTGATTAAATAATTGGTCTGCTGACAGGTGTGTAGTATTCTTATGTCATGTTACATCATCAGGTACATGACAACTACTGACCGAAATTACGCACGTGCGCTATGCAAACACAGGAAAGGGTATCTTTTGCTTTGAACAGTTTACTACATCAATTGAAAATAAAATAGTAAAAGTTGACAATTTACTTTAATTTTTTTTAAAGTTATTGAATAGGTTGAATAGGTTTAATAGACACATTACATGTACATGATTTATCAAGCACTTGCTACCTCCGAAATATTCGCTAATATACAAGAGAAACAATCCGTAATTGACCTGATTAACAATATATCTAATCAATTGCAAGTAACAAATTAAAATAAATATTTATTTTAAAAGAAATATTTATTTTAAAAAATGAAAACATCTTCATTGCTTAACAAAGTACGGAGTAAAAAACTTTTTTTTTTCCTTTTGTGATTGCATTTGTCTTTTGAATATCTTTATATCGATCGTAAATTATCACAAGAGTTGGTCTACCGTAATCTTCTCTCTTTCTCCATGTTCTCACTCTCTCTCATTTTGTTTGGTAAAACATAAATTTTATAGTCCTTAAAATTAGATATATTTAATAAAAGATAAATTTACTCCATAAATAATGACAGATATTTAGAGTTTACCGCCATACCTACATGTATTTCCCCAGACAGGCGTCGGCAGGCGTATAAATGTTCCAACCTGGTTCACAAAAAGTCAATTAAAAAGGAAAAGAAAAGGACACAAACATAAAATAACAAGCTAATTCAGAGAATTTGTGTCCCCCGCTTAGGGAAAAAGTAAACCATGTGCAGTTCGGGGAGGGGGGTTGTCGGATCCCCTGACTTAAGTTGAAAAAAAAAATTCAGAAAAAAAGAAAATACGTCGTTCCGGACTCGAACCCGGATCTCCCGCACGTGAAGCGAGAGACATACCACTACGCCACGAAGCCTCTCTATCCCCTCCTGTTTATTTAAACTACGAGTATATACAAAAAAAAAGTCACATACATGTATATTTTTTCAAAATTTAACACAATGCATTGTGTCTAATTTAACCTTTATTAAACAGTTCTAATAGATGTAATAAGAACATAAAGTCCGCCGAGAACCTGTTTTATACGCAATAACTCTCCGCATGACCCTGTGCTAAAAATAGCGACATGTAATACTATAAATACTAATAAAACAAACGGCGCGGTGCACTTTGAGAGGGGTGAGAGAGGTCCTAGGGAGTTTTTGTATAAAATTACATTGCATAAGCTCAAAATCTTCTTTAAATATCGCCCGGAAATGATAGTGTCACACACAGGCAGAATGTATAGATTTACGACCTTGAACTTTGACCTTTTAATATCAAAATCAATAGGGGTCTTCCTTAGGCCACAGGGAGTTGTTATGTAAAATTTTATTGCAATAGCTCAAATAGTTCTAGAGATATCGTGTGGAAACGAAAGTGTTTTAACAGACAGAATTTGCTTATTTATGACCTTGACCTTTGACCTTTTGACCTCAAAATCAATAGGGGTCTTCCTTAGGCCACAGGGAGTTGCTATGCTAAATTTCATTGCAAAAGCTCAAAGGGTTCTCGAGATATCGTGTGGAAACGAAAGCGTTACAGACAGACAGAAAGACGGACGGACGGACGGACAGACGGACGGACGGACGGACAAACCCAAATTAATATCCCCCACTTTTCAAGCGGGGGACAAAAAAAATTAAAAAACAAATCAAAATTCCACAAAACTGTAGCTAGTTAAAAAATCATGTTCGTATGATATAAAACACTGCGACATTTAAGTCCGGACACGACAAAGTCCGGACTTTTAGGTACCCTTTCGAAAAGACCTACATTAGATTTTTTTCTATATTTTGGTGGGATTTTTTATTCTGACCTCATCATGTCAATCTCAACTTCCACATTGTAGTAGTTTTCTCATAAACCTCTGTCAAAACCTAAAATCCCATGGGAGAATGGCGGGATTTTTCATCCCACCAAAAATCCCACCAAAATCCCATGGGAGAAAAAAATTTTTTCTCCCATAATAGGTGACAGAGGATTAAAAATCCCATATTTGCCCTTCTTAGGATTAAAAATCCTGCAAAGTACATAATACTGGGTATTTTTAATCCCATGGGATAAATAAATAAGCAGATATGGGAATAATGGGATAAGAATGCAATGTCTGAATATACTTTATGAAGCATTTTATCTTCAATCATATACAAATTCAAATTATTTTTTATGAGGCAGATCTAGAGGCATAACAATGCAAAATTGACTGCTATATATCCATTGTTTAACTGCTTTTGTAGAGCCATTTTAATTAAAGTGAGGGTCATAAACAAATCCTATTGCCAGAGAAAACTCAACCAAATGACTTGCCAAGAGAAGAGGAGTGTTTGAGATACTGATTTTTATTTGTTAAGAAAAAGTACAATCAACCGAAAGGGGACTTAAATTTGTGCGAGTGACACTGTCTTATCTTTGTTTGCATACAATACTGAAATCTCCTGATTCTGTTGAGTAATGACCAGTTTCCAAAACTGCTTCCTGATGGAAAAAAACTGCATTAGTGGGAATCTTCTGTAAACACTTGGATGGACAGCTATTCTTCTTTTTTAAAAAACTATAATAAAAAAATCCTTTGATCCACCACAAATATTTTAAAATAAAAAATTTACTCCTCAAGGATCCACCACTAATGTAAGTTAAGACCATGATCACACATGGCATATAAGCTTAATGTTGAAATCAGTTAGCCATAATCATTTATATCCTTTGATCCACAACAAATATTTAAAAAAAAATAAAATTAATATCCACTCCCCATGGATCCACCACTTATAAGTTTAGATCTTGATCATACATGACATATAATCTTAATGTTTGAAATCAATTAGCTATAAGCCTATAATCATTAATATCCTTTTACCCATCACAAATACATGTATTTAAAATTAATATCCACTCCCCTTGGATCAGCCACAACTACTATATAACATAAATACCGTATAAGTAGAAATTTTAGCGAGACACAAATTTAGCGATTTGTCCTTAAAGACTGGTAATCTATTTTTAGCGAGATGTTATTTTAGCGATTTTTAAGGGCACATTAAAGAAGCTATTACAAATAAAACGCAATTAATTTTTAGCGATATTCAATTTTAGCGATCTTGGCACCCTCGCTAATAATGCTAAAATTAAATCCTCGCTAAAATTTCTACTTATACGGTATCCACTCCCCCTTGGACCCATCACTTTAAAATTAAGATCATGATCAAACATGACATATAAGCTAAATGCTGATATAAATTAACCACAATCATTGATCATTAATATTCTTTGATCCTGCACCCACCACAAATATTTAAAAAAGATTAATATCCACCCCCTTGGATCCACCACTTATAAGTTTAGATTTTGATCACACATGATATATAAGTTAAATGTTTAAAATCAATTAACCATAAACATCACATGATCATTATTGATTCCTTTGACACATTACAAAATTTAATACATGTATTTAAAAATATATCTATCCACCCCCTTGGATCCACCTCAACTATCAAAACAATTACTGGTGAAATATACATGCCTTTGGTCCATCACTTATCACACAAAGAAAGGTTACTTAAATGCGCAATAATTATTAGTATATGTTATGATGATCTACAATAAGCATGATAAGTAATTAAAAATTCAATATCAACTCCCCTTGGATCCACCACTCATAACTTTGGACCATGATATCACATGACTTATAAGCAAACTGTTTGAAATCAAATAGCCATAATCAAAAAGATAAAGCCTCTTAATTAGATCAACCTACAAATAACTCATTTTGATTTGTCTGGGGTGAATGTGAAATTCAAAACCATGCAATAAACAAAGGAAAATATTGGAACCCATTACCTTTAGATCCACCATCCTGTCTTTTGGATATTACCCGGCTGTAGAACTTCCATGGACAAGTCTCAATTTTCCATGGATTCCAGGCTTTTCCATGGAAATTCCATGAAAAAGCCTGGAAACCCTAGACATAGTCCAGGAAGCATGGACAGAACAGACTGGACTTCCATGTACAGTGTACATGGACAGTACATGTACAACATGGACATCATGGAAAATGGGTGTAAAATTACTGGAAAGCTGGACTTAAAATTTTTAAACACTCTAACTTTAACATAATAATTGAACTTAGAAATTTTACGGGCCGGAAAAGCCTGGACAAATTTTCTTTGAAGTCATTTTTCTGCCTTCAGAAGTCAGCTGAAAATTTTCTAAGTCCTAAACATGGCATTTGATGGATTTTTTTTTAAAAATCCATAACCTTTTAAATATTTATTGTATTCAAGTGCGGTTTTTTGCTTTATGAAACTAGGTTTAAAACCAACCCTTTCCAATGAGAATCTTAATGTTTTTGTAATGATGGGATATTAAGTTGATTAGGTGATTCTGTAAATGGAATGAGATTCATATTGAATCATTAAAAATCAAACATACTTATCCTTATTTGTGTTTAATTTTACTTGCAAGATACAAGTTGGAGAACAGTCTATGCAAACTCAGCAAATTAAAGCAATAAATTAGTACTTCTTTTCCATTATTCAATAATACTAG